>NC_081568.1:110527630-110644838 GCF_022355385.1 Mustela nigripes | reverse complement strand
ACTTGAGACCTTTGTTGTTTCTTGAGAAAGGCTTGTACCGCTACATATTTTCCTCTCAGAACTGCCTTTGCTGTGTCCCACAGATTTTGAACCATAGTGTTTTCACTATCATTTGTTTCCATGAATTTTTTCAAATCTTCTTTAATTTCCTGGTTGACCCATTCATTCTTTAAAAGGATGCTGTTTAGTCTCCATGTATTTGGGTTCTTTCCAAATTTCCTCTTGTGATTGAGTTCTAACTTCAGAGCATTGTGGTCTGAAAATAAGCAGGGAATGATACCAAACTTTTGATGCCAGTTGAGACCTGAATTAGGACCCAGGATGTAATCTATTCTGGAGAATGTTCCATGTGCACTAGAGAAGAATGTGTATTCTGTTGTTTTGGGATGAAATGTTCTGAATATATCTGTGATGTCCATCTGGTCCAGGGTGTCATTTAAGGCCTTTATTTCCTTGTGGATCTTCTGCTTGGATGATCTGTCCATTTCAGTGAGGGAAGTGTTAAAGCCCCCTACTATTATTGTATTATTGTTGATGTGTATCTTTGATTTTGTTATTAATTGGTTTATACAGTTGGCTGCTCTCAAGTTAGGGGTATAGATATTTAAAATTGTTAGATCTTCTTGTTGGACAGATCCTTTGAGTATGATATAATGTCCTTCCTCATCTCTTATTATAGTCTTTGGCTTAAAATCTAATTGATCTGATATAAGGATTGCCACTCCTGCTTTCTTCTGATGTCCATTAGCATGGTGAATTGTTTTCTACCCCCTCACTTTAAATCTGGAGGTGTCTTCCGATCTAAAATGAATTTCTTGTAGGCAACATATAGATAGGTTTTGGTTTTTTATCCACTCTGATACCCTGTGTCTTTTGATTGGGGCATTTAGCCCATTAACATTCAGGGTAAGTATCGAGAGATATGAATTTAGTGCCATTGTATTGCCTGTAAGGTGACTGTTACTGTAAATTGTCTCTGTTCCTTTCTGATCTACCACTTGTGGGCTCTCTCTTTGCTTAGAGGACCCCTTTCAATATTTCCTGTAGAGCTGGTTTGGTGTTTGCAAATTCTTTCAGTTTTTGTTTGTCCTGGAAGCTTTTAATCTCTCCTTCTATTTTCAATGATAGCCTCGCTCGATATACTATTCTTGGCTGCATGTTTTTCTCGTTTAGTGCTCTGAATATATCATGCCAACTCTTTCTGGCCTGCCAGGTCTCTGTGGATAAGTCTGCTGCCAATCTAATATTTTTAGCATTGTATGTTACAGACTTCTTTTCCTGGGCTGCTTTCAGGATTTTCTCCTTGTCACTAAGACTTGTAAATTTTATTATTAGGTGATGGGGTGTGGACCTATTCTTGTTGATTTTGAGGGGGGTTCTCTGCACCTTCTGGATTTTGATGCTTGTTACCTTTGCCATATTAGGGAAATTCTCTCCAATAATTCTCTCCAATATACCTTCTGCTCCCCTCTTTCTTCTTCTTCTGGAATCCCAATTATTCTTTTTTTTTTTTTAAGATTTTATTTATTTATTTGACAGAGAGAAATCATAAGTAGACGGAGAGTCAGGCAGAGAGAGAGAGAGGGAAGCAGGCTCCCTGCTGAGCAGAGAGCCCGACGTGGGACTCGATCCCAGGACCCCGAGACCATGACCCGAGCAGAAGGCAGCGGCTTAACCCACTGAGCCACCCAGGTGCCCTGGAATCCCAATTATTCTAATGTTATTTCAACTTATGTTTCATCTTATCTCTCGAATTCTCCCCTCGTGGTCCCGTAGCTGTTTGTCCCTCTTTTGCTCAGCTTTTTTATTCACTGTCATTTGGTCTTCTATATCGCTCTTTCTTCTGCCTCATTTATCCTAGCAGTGGGAGCCTCCATTTTTTATTGCACCTCATTAATAGCATTTTTTATTTCAACTTGGTTAGATTTTAGTTCTTTTATTTCTCCAGAAAGAGCTATTTTATATCTCCCGAGAGGGTTTTTCTAATATCTACCATGCCTTTTTCGAGCCTTTTTCTGGAGAATGTCATTCTGAACTCTAGATCTGACATATTACCAATGTCTGTATTGATTAGGTCCCTAGCCTTTGGTACTGCCTCTTGTTCTTTTTTTTTGTGGTGAATTTTTCCGCCTTGTCATTTTGTCCAGGTAAGAGTATATGAAGGAGCAAGTAAAATACTAAAAGGGTGGCAGAGACCCCAGGAAAATACGCTTTAACCAAATCAGAAAATCAGAAGAGATCCCAATTCGTGGGGGGAAGAAAGGGGATAAAAAGAGGTTCAAGAAAAAAAAAAAAAGAAACAATTTAAAAAAGAAAACGAATAAAGAAAAAATATATATATTAGATAAATTAGTTTTAAAACGTTAAAAAAGGGTTAATGTTAAAAAAATATTTAGCAGAATTAGAAAAACAACTGAAAAAAAATTAACTGCAAGACTAAAGAATCATGGGGAGAAAGCCATGAGTTCCGTGCTTTGCTTTCTCCTCCTCTGGAATTCCGCTGCTCTCCTTGGTATGGGACCTGTAATCCTTGGTAGGTGAACTTGGGTCTTGGCTGGATTTCTTGTTGATCTTCTGTGGGAGGGGCCTGGTGTAGTGATTCTCAAGTGTCTTTGCCCCAGGCGGAATTGCACTGCCCTTACCAGGGGCTGGGCTGAGTAATTCACTCAGGTTTGCTTTCAGGAGCTTTTGTTCCCTGAATGCTTCGGGTAGAGTTCCGGAGGATGGGAATGAAAATGGCAGCCTCCAAGTCTCCGGCTGGGAGGAGGCGAGAGCTCGGGGCCCCACTCCTCAGTGCGCCCTCACAGAACCATGCCCATTTATTCCCGTCTCCCTGGCCTCCAGCCACCCTCCGAGCTCACCGAGCCTGCGACCAGTTCAAGGTAACCCCAAGCTGAGAGCTCACTCCTCGGCTCTGTCTCTGTAGCCGGCTTCCCCGTTCTAATACCTGCAAGCTCTGCGACACTCAGACATCCCCGATCCTTCTGTGACCCTGCGGGACCTGAGGCCACGCTGACCCCACATGGGCTTCACCACGTTTAGCCTCTGGAGTGATGTCCCTCAGTGGAACAGACTTTTTTAAAAGTCCTGATTTTGTGCTCCGTTGCTCCGCTGCTTGCCGGGAGCCGGCCCCTCCTCCCGGGGTCTATCTTCCCATCACTTTGGATTCACTTCTCCGCCAGTCCTACCTTTAAGAAAGTGTTTGATTTTCTGTTTCTAGAATTGCTGTTCTTCTTCTCTTCGATCTCCCATTGGATTTGTAGGTGTTTGCAATCTTTAGATAAGCTATCTAGCCGATCTCCTGCTACCTGATGCAGTCTCAGCCTGCTACTTCTCTACCATCTTCCAAACCACCATATTTAAAATCACACCTTCCCTTCTGACACCACCAATACTTCTTTACCATGAACAACTTTTCCTTTCTTTTTTTTTGTCTTAGCACTTACTACCTCTAGCATTTTGTACAATTTATTTATTACATGTATTGTCTTTCTACTTCCAGCAAATTAAAACCCCCAAAGGGGAAGCTATCTTCATCTATTTATCTTAAATCATCTAGAACGGTGTTTGTATAAGTCAGGTTCTGAAAAAATTTATCAGTTAAATAAACATACCAAAAAAAAGCAGTAAATAGTTGACCTTAGGAAGCGTAATTAGGGAACCAAAAGCTTGTAGTAGAGTAACTTCATCCCTGATTTACTTACATTTGTTTTTACTGAAGTATAGTTGATACACCTGAGGTGTACAGCATAGTGATTTGACAACACTATACATTACACTGCTCACCACTAATGTACCCACTACCTGTCACCATACAGTCATTACAATACCACTATGCTCCCTATGCTGTGCCTCTCATCTCTGTCACTTATTAATTCTGTAACTGAAATCCTGTATTTTCAAACTTCCCTTCACTCATTTTGCATAGACTCCCATTCACTGCCCCTCTGACAACTATCATTTTGTTCTCTGTATTTATGGGTATGCTTCTAACTTTTAATTTGTTTGTTCATGTGTTTTGGTATTTAGATCCCACTTACCAGTAAAATCAAAAGTCTTTCTCTATACATAGTTCTCTTATACACACTGCATTTTCCCCACATGCAAACAGAAACTGCCTCTTTGAAAATTTAATCTTAACACTCGTAACATATATATATATGCTTATATATGTGCTACACATATATATTTATGAACAAACCTATCTATAAATAATAGCAATGGCTAACAGTAAGATAATGAGATTAAGGAGGTATAAAGGAGTAGAAAGTGTTTGGTTTTTGCTTATTTTATAAGAAGTATTCATCTAATACTTGTAACACTGTTTACAGTAGAATAATTCTTCCTCCAAGAATAACTTTAAAAAGCAAACAAAATACAAAGAAAAAAAACGAAATCTGTCCATTAGAAGTCATCCCAGAGTTACCGAGGCATTCACAATCTGAGGACCCAAATTTCATAGGAAGCAGAGTGCCATCAGCAGCCATACTGCCATGTTTCCCTTTAGAGTATTTCCCAAAAGTGGTCACAAAGAAAATGAGAAAACAAGCAAATGACCCAGGTCTTCTGCCTGGCTCCTAGTAGGAAAAGAATCCAGTGGAGCTTTTAATAGTCTCAAAAAGCTGGTAAAACATGTATGAGAAGAGGCTTCTAGTCATAAAGGAGAGACAGAGGAAGTGAATGGTAAGTTGAACTAGTTCCCCTCTCAAGAGATCTACTAAATTCTGAAGCTATAAGGATATGAAACTTAGCAAAGACTGCATAGCAAAATGCAGCATTTGAAAATTTTATGACTAAAGTGATTGACTGCAAGGCATCTGGGTGGCTCAGTGAGCTGAGCATCAGATTCTTGATTTCAGGTCAGTCATGAACTCAAGGTCATGAATGGAGCCCAAGGCTCCACACTCAGTGCGGAATCTGCTTGCCCCTCTCCCTCTGCTCTTCCCCACCCTCCAACCCCCGCCATATATGCTTTCTAATAAATGAATAATAAAATCTTTTTAAAAATTTTAAAAGTAAAGTGATTTGACTGCATTCTATCTACTTACCAGAGGAAAGGGTAAGCTATCCTCTATAGCAAATTATCATTCAGATCCCCTAAAAACTGTTAAACACAATGTCTGGCATTGAATTAAAAATTAAGAGCACATAATGAGACAATACTCAATCAAGAAAACAACAAACAAACAAGCAAAAAACAACAACAACAAAAAGGTATAATATAAAACTGCAGGAAGAAAAACAAAGTTGTTTCTTAGACTAGTAAGGTCAACAGACTCTAGCAAAACTGTTCAAAAGAAAAAAAAAAAAAAAAAGGCCACAAATTACCAATTTCAGACCCACAGGGGAATAAATCTGAAATCAACAGAAACTGTGGTGATTCAAGAAAATATAGGAAAGGATAAAATAAATAAAAAGGTGGAATTCAGGGGCATCTGGGTGGCTCAGTGGGTTGGGCCTCTGCCTTCGGCTTGGGTCAAGATCCCGGGGTCCTGGGATAGAGCCCCACATCGGGCTCTCTGCACTGCAGGGAGCCTGCTTCCTCCTCTCTCTCTGCCTGCCTCTCTGCCTACTTGTGAGTGCTGTCAGATAAATAAAGAAAAAATCTTTAAAAAAAAAAAAAAAGGTGGAATTCAACCATGAAATTGGTATGATTAAAAAGCAAATTTACCAAACTACAAAATAAGTATGAGGTTAGTATTGATTAGGCATATTTTTAAGAAGCTAATAAATAAGTAGGTCTCACAGAAAATATCCTTACAGAATCACAGAAAGAATATAGAAATAGAAATACAGAAAAGAGCATAGAAATGAAAAGGGCATTTTTTTTTAAGTGATTACCATATATTTGGAGTCTCGGAGGAAAAAGAGAGAATGTGACAAAAGCAAAATCTAAAGAGAAGATAACCAAGAATTTTAAAAACCCAAGGAAAGATACGGATCCAAAGATTCCAGAAGCTCAATATACCCCCAGCACAGTAAGAAAAAAAGAAAGGAAAAAAAGAACACATACAGGCCCACCATAATAAAGATACAAAAAAACAGACAAGAAAGACATTTTTGTCAGAACAAAAATGCATTATCTTCAAAGAAGTAACAAAAAAACCTTTGCTGACTTTGCAACAGAAATGGAAGTCTGAGAGGATAAAATTATCTTCACCTGGGAAAAGAACATCAAACCTAGAATTTTATGCTCAAATGTAATATTCTTCAGAATCAAAAACAAGCATATTTTCAGATAAGCAGACAGTAAAGCTGTTGACAGCTGTTTACCAAAAGAAACACTAAAAGAAGTTCTGTAGGCCAAAAAAAAGGGGGAGTTCTCACAGGAAAATATAAAAATGCAGTATAAGTAAAGCAGGTAAATATATGGGTAAATCTAAGCAAACACTGACCATATAAACCAATAACAATATCTACTGAGCATTAAAGTGTATGTACAATGAAAATTCAGGACAAGACTTAAAAAGCAGGAGAAGTGTAAGGAGAGTTCAAGTGTTCTGAGTCCTCAGCATTGTTAGGGAGGTGGTAAAAGAAAATATTTTCAGTAGACTGCAGTAAGTCAGTATGTGTTGTAATCTCTAAGGCAACCACTAAAAGATCAAGATTGTCAGAATGAATGAATAAATAAACACACTTATGAGAAACACATCTTAAATAAAAAAACACAAGAAAGGTCAAAAGTAAAAGGATAGAAAAAGATTGTACCATGCTAGCATTAATCAAAAGAGAAATGATGTCAGCCAAACTAAATTTTTAGACAAGAAATATTATTAGACACATTCAGGGCATTTCATAATAATAAAGGGACCAATTCACCAGGAATTAAAGCTAACAATGCATACACCCAATAACATAACATCAAAATATAAACCATGCAGGTTGGCAAATTTGTACATACTTCTCTATTTTAATAACTGATTAAAAAAGTAAACAAAGGAAAAAATTAGCAAAAATAAAAAGATATGACCAAGATGCATAAATTTTAGGATAATGACCTATACAGAAAACTGCAGCCAGGGCACCTGGGTGGTTCAGTCGGTTAAGTATCTGCCTTCAAAATAGGTCATGATTTCCAAGTCCTAGGATTAAGTACTGGAGAGGGTTCCCTGCTTCTCCCTCTACCCCTCCCCACCGCTTGTGCCCTCTCTCATTCTCTCTCTCACACTCCCATATCTCTCCCCCTCATGAATAGATAAAAATCTTAAATAAAAAAGAGAACTGCATCCAATAACAAGAGTATTGTGTGTGTGTGTGTGTTTGTGTATATGTATATATATTCATTTCAACTGAACATGGCACATTTACCAAAACTACTATATGCTGAATTTAAAAAAAAAAAAAAAAAAAATCCTGATTTCAAAGGATTGAAATCATTCAGACTATGTTCTCTGGCCTCAGTGGAATTAACCAAGTACTCACTAAACCAAACCTATTAACAACTATGTGAAAATTAGGCAACTATAAGGACATTAACTCTTGAATTAAAGTAGAAATTACAGTGGAAAACAAAGTATTCGAAAGGATGATAATGAAGAAAAGACATATAAAACTTGTAAATGACATGCAGCTGAAGCTATACTTAGGAGTTATGTGACCTTAAAGGCTTATGTTAAGAAGAGGGACAATAATTAAGTATCTATCTCAAAAAAAAAACTAGCAAAAAACCAAAAAGTTAAACATGAAAAAAGGCAAAAAGCAAAAAACAAAAAACAACAAAAAAAAAAAAACCAGAATTAATGAAATCACAAACAAAGGTGCTATCATAAAACTTCAGAAGAAGAATCAGAAGTTGATTTTTGGAAAGATTAGTAAAGTTGATTTTTGGAAAGTAATCCTCAGTAAACAAGATTCTACAGGATAAGCTGGAAGAAAAAAAGTCACAAACTACCAATTTCAATAATTAAAAAGGAGGAAATTGTATAGGTCCTACAGAAAAGTTATTTATGCAATCATTTATAAAGATTTATTGCAAAGATAATTAAAGTAAACCAAAGTTAAAGAACTGAGATGTAAAAGGCTCACTCGTAGACTGCTGTTAATTTATGACAATGATAAAACCTGAAAAAGGTAGTTTTTTGGTTAAAATGCTGTTGTGTCAACAGGATATGCATATTTTTTTAAAAAAGTAGGGGGGATGTTTACTTCTTCCTTGCTCCATACACAGAATCAATTCCATGTGTATGTTACACGTAACAGTGAAAGATGTAACAATAAAGCTTTTGGGAGAAAAAGATAAGCAAATGTATTTATGCCCCTAGGACAGGCAAAGATTCCTTAAACATGTCCAATAAAAAAGAAAAGCACCAATCAAAAAGGAAAAAAATACTGACACATATAAATTAATATAAATTAAGAACTTCTGTTCATTAAAGATAGCATTACAATAGTAAAAAGGTAAGATACAAATTGATTTCTGTAAGCTATACATCCAACATAGCCAGGACAAAGAACAACTAGAAATCACTAAGAAAAAGAAAAAAGCCAATAGAAAAATAGGACAAGACTTGAATAGACAATTTAAGAGGCTATCAAAATAGTTAATAAATATGAAAAGATACACATCATCATTATTCCTCACATCAGGAAAATACAAATTAAAACCGCAAGGGCTATTTCATCACTCATCCACAAAAACAGCCACAATGAAAAGGATAAACAATACCAACTGTTAGCAAGAATGTGGAGTAACTGGAATTCCCATACACTGCTACTAATGTAAATTGGTACTGGCACTTTGCAAACTATTTAACAGTATCTACCAAGCTTACCATACGAACACCTTATGATCCTACAATTCTAACTGTAGGTATGGAATTAATATAATTGTATATACTGATCAAAAGACATTACAAGAAAATTCATAGTAGTACTCTTTCTAAAACAGAACTGGAAACAACCTAAATGTCATCTCTATCAACAGAAAAAAAATAAACTATGGTACAGTCACAATTTAACAGTATAAGCAATGAGATGAGTGAAATACTGCTATATCCAACAACGTGGATAAATCTCACAAATGTAAAAAGTTTATAAACACAAAAGAATATATGCTATATTACTCAATTTATATAAACTCTAATTTACATAATCAAAAACTGAAAAATAATCTATGGTATAAAAAGGATCATGTTTATTTTTGGGAGAGGTGGCATGGGTATTATTACACTGGCATAGTAAAAGGACTTCTAGGATGCTAATAATATTCTGTTCTCAAATTTAAAGGGGTGCCTGGGTGGCTCAGTCTGTTAAGTGACCAACTCTTGGTTTCAGTTCAGGTCATGATGTCAGGGTCATCGAACCCCGTAACTGGCTTCTCACCAATCAGTCAGCTCAGGAATCTGCTTGAGATTCTTTCTCTCCCCTTGCCCCTCCCCTCACACACCCTCATTTTCTAAAATAAATCTTAAAAAAAAATTAAATAAAGATGGATTACACAGGGATTATGGTAATGGTAATAATGTACTAATAGTATTATCACACACAGTACCAAACATATACAATACCAATTAATATAGTAACTATTAATACATCAGTACTACTTGTTAAAATTCACTGGGATAAAGACTTATGATGCTAAACTTTATATATGTTATACTTCAATATGTTATCTTTAATTGCATACTTAAAAAAAGTAATTCAAACACAGAAAAACTCTTCTTACTAAAACTTTCATTTTATCATTAAAAGGGAACATGCTTAATTGTATTTTGATACACACGCACAGACAATATTACGCAAAGTTATATCCACATTAGACACCTCATAATGGTATATTGCCAACTGTTGCCCTCCCCCTCATCCATTACATCATCATAGACTCAATAACCCTTAACCCCCATTACTGCCAAATGTTTGCAGAGGCCAAGACTGTGCTATGTTATGTTCCACTCCACAGCCTAAGACTCTATGATCATTGCTAGCACCTGCATCAATGGATGACTGACCCAGGACCTAGTTCTGTCTCATTTGTTCTGCCTTCCTGTGACTAACAACTCATGACCACTGAGGTAAGAGATTTGTTGGAAATTCATGCTTCTGCCTCTTTGGTGTGTGTATTTTTATACATCTCAGGTTTTTATCACCATTTTTTACTTTTTCTATTATGTTAAACTTTTTAGTCGTATACATCATTTTTAAGCTTTTCAATAATAAAAAAATCAGAATACTTTAGTCTCTCTTCATATAAAGTCTTTTCATCCCCAATTACCACAGGCATTATTCTAAAACTCATACAGTTTTAAGTTCCTTAAAGCAATTAAACTAAATACAGATATGATCTCAAAAACAACGGCATATGATTTTATCCAAAAATTTTCTGTCATGTTCCTATCATATCTCTGTAATTCATAAGCTGGATAAGCTTTCTGCTGGGAAATTTCCTCTTATATCTAAACTTAATAAGCAACACTAAAATATGTATTTATTCTTGCTTTATTGTTATCTCATCCTGGCCACATGTTATTTTGTGTGGGGGGGGAAAAAAAACAAACCATGAAAACTCCAGTATTAGCATTGCTGCCTATACATAAAGTTAACAAGCAATTCACTTACATACTTGATTCATTTACTATTTCAATATTTATATAGGTTTTTTATTTCTGTGACAATTCACATCAATGTCACCTGCCTCCATACGGTAGGTGTCAAATATTCACTTTCTTTTCTAAGAACCACATACAAACCTTATATAGAAGTGCTTTAAGAACCATGAGAAACTACCCACTCCAGGAAACAAACTGAGGGTTTTAGAAGGGAGAGAGGTGGGGGGATGAGTGAGCCTGGTGATGGGTATTAAGGAGGGCCCGGATTGCATGAAGCACTAGGTGTTATACGCAAACAATGAAATATTGAACACTACATCAAAAACAAATGATGTATGGTGACTAACATTATAAAAAAATAATAATAAATGAAAAGATAATAAAAAATTAAAATAATTGAGATTGATCTAAGATGGCAACTGTGGAACCGGAAACCACCCGTACTCCTAATCCCCCGCATACAGAAGAAGAGAAAACAGAATCTAATCAGGAGGTTGCTAACCCAGAACACTATATTAAACATCCTTTACAGAACAGATGGGCACTCTGGTTTTTTAAAAATGATAAAAGCGAAACTTGGCAAGCAAACCTTCTGCTGATCTCTAAGTTTGATACTGTTGAAGACTTTGGGGCTCTATACAACCACATCCAGTTGTCTAGTAATTTAATGCCTGGCTGTGACTACTCACTTTTTAAGGATGGTATTGAGTCTATGTGGGAAGATGAGAAAAACAAACGAGGAGGATGATGGCTAATTACATTGAACAAGCAGCAGAGATGAAATGACCTGGATTGCTTTTGGCTAGAGACACTGCTGTACCTTTTTGGAGAATCTTTTGATGACTACAGTGATGATGTATGTGGAGCTGTTGTTAATGTTAATAAGACTATATGGACTACTGAATGTGAAAACAGAGAGGCTATTACACATATAAGGAGGGTATACAAGGAAAGGTTAGAACTTCCTCCAAAGATAGTAACTGGTTATCAGTCCCATGCAGACACAGCTACTAAGAGCGGCTCCACCACTAAAAATAGGTTTGTAGTTTAAGAAGACACCTTCTGAGTATTCTCATAGGAGACTGCGTCAAGCAATCGAGATTTGGAAGGCAGCTATGCTCACCACTATACCACCAACGCGCAATCGAGATTTGGGAGCTGAACCAAAGCCTCTTCAAAAGCAGAGTGGACTGCAATTAAATCTGATTTACATCTAAATGTTGCTAAGATATAAGAGAAGTCTCATTTGCCTTTGTCTTGTACTTCTGTGTTCATATATATGTATTTTTTTTTAATTTTGGCTAGAGTGTCTACTATCCCAATCAAAGAATTACAGTACACATCATCCCCAGAATCCATAAGTGTGTTTCTGGCCCACTCTGTAATAGCTTAGTAGAATTACCATTACAAACACATTTTACCTATCCACAATATTCAAAAAAGAACTTGCATTTCTATAACTTACAGGAAAAAAAATTTGTTTATGTTCCATTGTATGCAGGAGCATATTTTGCTGGTTTGAAAGAGTATGATGCATACAGCTTTCTAGCAATTTTCTTTGTTTCTTTTTACAGCATTGTCTTTGCTGTACTCTTGCTGATGGCTGCTAGATTTTAATTTATTTTTTCCCTACTTGATTAACATTAGTGATTCTGATTTCAGTTTTTCATTTGTTTTGCTTTTGTTTTTTCCTCATGTAACACTGGTGAAGGATCCAGGAATATGACACAAAGGTGGAATTCACATTAATTTTGTGCATTCTTTGGTAATTTTTTTTTTTTTATAACTACAAAGCTTTGCTACAAATTTATGCATTTCATTCAAATCAGTGATCTATGTTTGTGTGATTTCCTAAACATAATTGTAGATTATAAAAATGTAACATCATAATTACACTCTTAATTAGAATTAGTATGTCTGTTTTTGTATCTTTATGCTGTATTTTAACACTTTGTATTACTTAGGTTATCTTGCTTTGGTTAAAAAATGGCTCAAGTAGAACAGCGGTCCCATTCATATTAAGACAGTGTACAAAACTGTAAATAAAATGTGTGCAGTGAATTGTCTTTTAGACAACTAGATTTGTCCTTTTATTTCTCCATCTCTATAGAAGGAATTTGTACCTCTTATTGCCAGGCAGTCTCTACTGTGTCTTCTTGTAGTGTCATCCATGTGAACAGCATAAGTTTGGAGCACTAGTTTTGATTATTATGTTTATTAAAATTTTTAATAAATTGAATAGGTAGCACCATATGTATGGGAAAAAAATTAAAATAATTAAAAAAATTTTAAAAAAAGAAGTTCTTTACAAAAGCTGTTTTCATAACTATGAAATACCAATATCACAGGAATTAGAAAAGTAGAAAAGCTACCACATTTTACAAAAGGAAAACTGAACCAAGAGGAAATTAAATAAGTTTTCCAATATGGTGATTCACTAAAACCATTAAAAACAGAATATAAGGTTTTCTGAACTCCAATCTATGGGTTCTTCCTCCATGTACTACTTCCCCTATAAGCACTAGGCAGATAGAAGACAAGCTACTTAAATTATGGTTTCTCAACATGTTTCAAAAACAATGTTTACTAAACGTGTAATTAAGTTTAGGGAAAGCAGAGTTAAATGAAAATGTTTTTTTTTAATCGCAATAAAAACAGGAATCTTGTACCATGTGCATTCTGGATTTCTAAGAACATGGATCCAAATTATTTAACTATCGAAAAAGTCACAGAACACTAATTCTTACTATTGAACAATGCAGTGCACAATTTAGGAAACACAATGAAACACTTAATTGGACACTGGTTAGTTAGTAATTCCCTCTTGTTCTAACTGCTTTCTTCTAATAATAAAATCTCTACCTTAATTTTGTAAGGTTTTGATTAAATAATTATTAATATTTTAAAATAAAGCATAACTTACTTTTGAATACACTGAAGTAAAAAACAAGAATACCAAGCTAAATGACTGCTTAAAAACAGACCTAAACATTTACTATTAGGAATAAAAATATTCTCATCTAAATTACTTCTCTTTACTATTCTGAAAAAGCTGCACTTCGCTATGCCTTCTCCTCCTTTGCTCCCATTCTCTTGAAGAATGTAGCCTCAAAATTCCCATAAACCAAACTTATTTTAAACTCCTTAAAACTTAACTTAAAACTTCTTTAAGCCACTTGCAATATTTTGTCAGGTATATAAGGAATTTAGAAGTTACTACTCTCTCTCAACAAGTAAAAAGCTGAACAAACTGAAAAGTCAACAATTCCTCTCGAATCCATCACAGAAATGAGGTCATAGGGCAAACCACTGCCCCCAAAATTGAGAGAAAAACAGGTGATTAATGAGAATCCTAACTTACCTGAGCAGAAACATCCCTGTGGAAACAGCACCACAGTAGGAAAACCTAAACGGCAATTAACGAATTACTGGATGTTTGGTGTGAACAACTCTGAGAGTTAAAAACTCCATGGGGGACCCAGTAAGGGAGGGGAGGAAGCAACACCTTTGTGAGTTATACTTTCAAGACCTCCATCAGGTCCTCACAGTAAGAATCTGAGAAAAGTCATCTCGTGCTTCTGGAGGGGAGGGAAATGAACTACTCTGAAATACTCCAGAGCAATCTATTCTTAACTAGGCCGGCACCCAAAAGAAATTAATTTATCAATGCCTAACCTACGGGGGGTCTTATCAAGAGTCCAAACTACCTAAAGGAAGGAAAATACCCAACTCAAGCCAACTCTGGTCTACCACGTAGAAAATGGGAAATATTCTAGCCCTCTATAGCCATCCTCTCCCACCTAAAGGGATAAAAAATAAACAAACTGATAAACACTGACTTCACAGTCCAGGGGCACAGGATCAACAAAGAACTAAAACCTAATCACAGGACTATAGAACACTTCCTTCCCCCCAACACTTTAGCACTACACTGTTAAAAGCCTATCTACCACAGTTACCTTTATCCAGTACATCATGTCTACCTTCCAA
Organism: Mustela nigripes; assembly: GCF_022355385.1. NCBI lineage: Eukaryota > Metazoa > Chordata > Mammalia > Carnivora > Mustelidae > Mustela > Mustela nigripes. Next base: position 110,630,304 of record NC_081568.1, on the reverse strand, counting down.
CAAAAAATTACAAGACACGCTAAAAGGCAAAAACACAACTTGAAAAGACAGAGTAAGCATAAGACAATGTGGTAGGAATGATGGAATTATGAGACCAGAAATCTTTTCTTTTTAACCTGTTATTAATATGCTAAAAGTTTTAATGGAAATTTTAGATAAGAACAAAAGGACAATGTAAACAAAAAAATGTAAATTCTATGAAATAATCAAAAAGAAACGTTAGAAATTAAAAAACACTGTAACAGAAATGAAGATTGCCTTTGATGGACTCTTAATAAACTGGAAATGATAGAAAACAATTAATGAACTTGATATAATAATAGAAACTTCCATAATTGAAAAGCAAAAAAGAAAAATTGTTGAAAACAAATGGAAAAGAACATCTAAGAACTGTGGGACAACTAAAAAAGATATAATAATGTAATGGAAATACCAAATGAGAAGAAAAAGAGAAAGGAAGAAAAGCAGTATTTAAGCAATAAAGACCACAAATTTCTCCCAATCAACGTCAGATATCCTGGATACTCAGAAATATCAAGCAAGACAAACGCCAAAAGAACTATATACCTAAGCATATCATATCATGTTCAAACCTCACAAATAAACATTTAAAAAAGAAATTTTTTTGGAAAGAAAAAATTTTGTAAGAAGCCAGAGGAGAAAAAACACCTTACTAATAGAGGTGCAAAGATAAGAATTAAATCCAACCTATCCCAGGAAACCATGCAAGAAAGAAGAGAGTGGAATGAAATATTTGAAGTGTTGAGAAAAACCACCAACCTAGCATTCTATACCCTGTGAAACTATCCTTCAAAACGATAGGGGAATTGGTTGAAAGTATATGCACTTTCCATGAAAAGTTAAAAGACGTTCTTTGGAGGAAAAACTATTGATACAGTTAAAAAAATCAAACAGCCATACAGAAAGAACATTTGAGAATGATTAACTGAAGGTAAAATAAAGTTTTATATGTCTAAATCTCAACCAACCTAAACATATAAGGTTTTTCAAAATAGTAACAGCAACAATATATTTGATTACATATCCTTACCTGTATGTCATATATCTATATATCTATATAGACATAAGTGAAATGAATGGCAGCAATGATACAAGGGACAAGAAAGAAGAATTGGGAATATTTTTATTATAAAGTACTTCCATCATCTGTGAAGCAGTATAGTATTTGAAAATGGACTTGGATTAGTTGTAAATGTACATTTGCAAACTCTAAGGGAAAAAAGTCAAAAAAGGAAAATGTTAAGTATAATTGATACTCTAATCAAAGAAAAAAATGGAAATCAAAACCACAAAAGGCCAAGTGTGTTAGACAAAAACAGGAACAAGGAACAAGGGCAACAAATGGAACACAGTAAAAAATAAGGTGGCTATTCGTCCAACTATATCAATAGTCACGTTAAAGGTCAAAGTTCTAATGCACTAATTAAAAGACAGAGATTGCCAAAGTGGATCAAATAGCAAGACCCAACTGAATGTTGTCTACGAGAAATCAAATTTAAATAGAAAGATATAGAAATATTACAAGATATAGAAATATTACAATATAGAAATATTACAACAACAACAAAGAGTAAAGAGATGTAGAAAGATACACCAGGCAAATACTATTTAAAAAATAATTTCTAGGGGCACCTGCATGGCTCAGTCGGTTATGTGTCTGCTTTCAGTTCAGGTCATGATCTCTGGGTCCTAGGATAAAGCCCTGAATCAGGCTCCCTGCTCAGCAGGGAGTCTCCTTCTGCGCTCTCTTCTGCCCTTCCCTGCCCTGCTTGTGTTCCTGCTTGCTCTTCCTCTCAAATAAGTAAAATCTTTTAAAAAAACAAATAAAATAAAATATGCCTTAAGAAGCTGAAGTAACTATAGTAATTTCCAAGAGAACAGCTTCAGAGCACAGTTATCAGGGTTAAAGAGAACATTACATGATGATACATGAGTGAGTACTCCAGGAAGACAGGACAATCCTTAGTGTGTATGTGCCTAACAAGAGAGTATCAAAATATGTGAAGCAAAAACTGATAGAACTGCAAAGTGAAATACATGAACTCACAATTATAGGTAGAAACTACAACAATCCTCTATTAGAAATGAACAGATGCAGGAGGCAGAAAATCAGAAAGGAAATAGTTAGGGGTGTCATGTCCATGGCACAGCTGGTTAAGCAACCGACTCTTGGTTTCAGCTCAGGTCATGATTTTAGGTTCAGGGGATCAAGCTCCATGATGGCCTCCTCGGGGCTCCACACTCAGCATGGGAATCTGCCTGAGTTTCTCCCTCCCCTCCCTGTACCACCCCACCCCAGCTTATGCTTTCTCTCTCTTTCTCAAACAAATAATAAAAGTAAAATCTTAAAAAGAAAAAAGAAAGGACATAGTTAAATTCAGCACTTTTAATCAACTGGAAATAATTGATATCTATGAACTATTTCATCCAACAACAGCAGTTAACATTCTATTCAAGCTCACACAGTACATTTATCAAGATAAACCACATTATGGGCCATAAAAAAAAAAAAGGTAACAAACTTAGATACTAATATCTGGTCTCAGACAACCATGGAATGAAAATAGAAATCAGTAACAAATGTAGTTTGAAAATTTCAAAATGCTTGGAGATTAACAATACATTTCTAAATGATATATGTATCAAAGAAGAAATCTCAAGAGAAATTTTCAAATATTTTTAACTAAATAAAAATGAAAATATAAATTACAAATGTATGGGATGCAGCAAAAACCATCCTTAAAGAGAAATTTATGGCACTGAATGCACAAATTAGAAAGGATCTAAAATCAATACCCTAAGGGTCAACCTTCAGAAACTAGAAAAGAAGAGCAAGTTAAACCCAAAGAAAGCACAAGAAAAGCAATAAAAATTAGACCAAACTAAGTATTTTGAAATTGAAAACAATAAATCAATAGAGAAAAATCAATGAAACCAACAGCTAATTCTTTGAAAACATCAAAAACTTGATAAGCTTCTAGATGGGCTAAGATAAAAAAGAAAGATGACACAAATTACCAATATCAGAAAATAAAAAGGGGGCATCAAAACAGATCCTATAGACATTAAAAGGACTACAAAGTAACACTGTGAACAAATCTATGCCCACCAATTAAAAACCTAGATGAAACAAAAACCAATTATTTGAAAAACGCAACTGGCTCAAACTCATACAAGAAGAAACAGATGTTCTGAAGAGAATGCACTTTCTGAAGAAATCAATAATTAATAATCTTCCATAACAAAGAGCACTAGGCCCAGGTGGGTTCATTGGTGAATTCTACCAAATTTTTAATGAAGAAATTATACCAATTCTCCACAATCTCTTCCAAAAAGCAAAAGTAGAGGGAATAATTCCTAACCGGTTCTATGAGACCAAAACCAGACAAAGAATTACAAGAAAACTGCAGACCAGGAACTCATGAACACAGATGCAAAATTCCTCATCAACATATTAGCAAATCAAGTCCAACAATGTACAAAAATATGTACACATCATCACTAAGTAATATTTATCCCAGATATGCACAAGTAGTTCAACGTCTGAAAACCAAATAATGTAATTTATCACATCAACAAGTCAAAGAGGAAAATCACATGATCCATACAGATGTCCAAAAAAATCTGACAAAATCAAACACTTTAATGATACGATAAAACCTCTCAAAAACCTAAAAACAGTGGGGAGCTTCCTTAACTTGACAGATAATATCTTAAAACTTTAAACAATTTTCTAAAACCTACAAGTGATATCACAAATGGTGAGAAACTTAAACTTTTCCCTCTCAGACTAGGAATAAGGCAAGGATATCTTCTCTCATCATGCCCTTTCATCACACTGTAAAGTCTTAACACATTAGACAAGAGGAAATAAGAGGTACAGAATTAGGAAAGAAGAAATAAAACTGTCAGCATTCAGAGATGACATGATTTTCTGTAGAGAAAATCAAAAAGAACTGGGGAAAAAAAACAAACTCCTGTAATAAGAGATTATACAGCACCGTTGCAAGATACAAGGTTAATACACAAAAGCCAGTAACTTTCCTATTACTGACTATGAACACTTGGAATTTGAGTATTAAAACACACCACCACCCAAAGAAATGAGAGACCCAGTTATAAAGCAAAAAAATATGTACAAGATATATATGAGGAAAAACCTACAAAACCCTGATCAACAAAATCAAAGACCTAAATATATGGAGAGACTATCTCCATGTCCATGGACAGGAAGACTCAATATTGTCAAGATGCCCTATATTCCCAACTTGATCTACAATCTAGGCAACTGAAATCACAACTCCAGCAAATTACTTTGTAAAAACTAAGAAGTTAATTCTAAAGTTTATGTGGAGAGGCCAAAGACCCAGAATAGCCAACTGAGTATTAAAGATGAAGAAGGTTGGAGGACTGATATTACTTGACTTCAAGATTCATGGTAAAGCCACAGTAATAAAGACAGAGTGCTACTGGTGAAAAAACAGATGAACAAATCAACTGAACAGGGCAGAGAGCCCAGTAACAGACCCATATAAATACAGTGAACAGGTCTTGGACAAAGAAGTAAAGGCAATACACAGAGGAAAGACAGTCTTTCAACAAACAACAGTCTTTGGAACAACTGGATATCCAAATAAAAACAAAGAAAAGAAAATCCTACAAATAGACCTCAAATCTTTAACAAAAATTATTCAAATTAGATCTCAGATGCAAATGTAAAAAGCCAAACTATAGAACTCCTAGAAGATAATGCAAGGAAAAAACCTAGATTGACCTTGGGTATAGTGATGACTGTTTAGCTACAACACCAAAGACGTAATTCAGAAATGAAGTAATACTTAAGCTAGATTCCATTAAAATTTGGAATTTCTGCTCTGTGAAAGACAATGTCAAGAAAATGAGAATACTAGACAAAAACTGAGAAAGTATTTGCAAAAGACAAATGGAACCAAAGGACTGACACCTATTAGAATGGCCAAAATCCAAAATGCTGACACCAAACACTGGAGAGAAGACAGAACAGCACAGACCTCCACTCATTGCTGATGGCAAAGCAAAATGGTACAGCACTTTGGAAGACACTTTGGAAGTTCCTTAATAACTAAATACACTCTTACCATTTAATCTAGCCAACTGTACTCCTTGATATTTCCCCAAATGAACTGATAACTATGACCACATAAAATTCTGCAAAAGATGCTTACAGCAGCTTTATTCATTCTAAAATCTGGGCATAACAAAGACCCCTTTTAGTATGTGAATGGATAAATAAAATGAGGTATATCCAGACAATAGAATAATATTCAACATTAGAAATATATGAGCTATCAAACAATGAGAAGACAGCAGAACCTTAACTACCTATTACAAAGTGTAAGAAGCCAAACTGAAAGACTGTATGATTCCAACTCTATGACATTCTGGAAAAAGCAAAACTATGGAGACAGTAAAAAGACTGCCAGGATTTGGGGCATGGGGTGGGGTGGGGAGGAAAAGATGAAAAGGCAGAGCACAGAGGATTTTTAGGGCAGTAGAACTATTCTGTGTGATACTACAGGGGTAGATACATGTCATTTTACATTTGCTAAAACCCTTCAAGTGCACAGCACCAAGAGTGATCTCTAATGTAAACCACAAACTTTGGATGATAATGACAGGTCAATTTAGGTTCGTTGGTTGTAACAAATGTACCACTCTGATGCAGGATGTTGACAGTGTACGTTTGTGGACACAAGGATATGAAAATTATCTTTACTTTCTATTCAATGTTGCCCTAAACTTTAAACTTCTCTGAAACATAAATTGATTAGTTAAAAAAATGAGTTAGAGTAACTCCTTTAAAGGCACCTGAGTGGCTCAGTGGGTTAAGCCGCTGCCTTCGGCTAAGGTCATGATCTCAGGGTCCTGGAATCGCATCCCGCATCGGGCTCTCTGCTCAGCAGGGAGCCTGCTTCCCTCTCTCTCTCTCTCTCTGCCTGCCTCTCTACTTGTGATCTCTGTCTGTCAAATAAATAAATAAAATCTTTAAAAAAAAAAAAGAGTAACTCCTTTAAGCTTATCCATAATCATTCACCATTTTACTCAAATGACACTTCTATTAAATATTCATCACCTTTAACTAATAAAATCCAATGCCCTTTCTGATATGCATCCCTCTGGCTCTTGCTACTTTGAAATGGTCATTGTAAAATAAAAGGGTGCTAGGAAGAATTAACTTCCTGGCTCTCAAGAGATCACAATAGGCAAGGTGACTTCTCTACAGTCTCCAAGTCAAAATTCAATTTAGTTCTGTTTCAAGAGTTAACTAGACTCAAGTTGTCGATCCATTCTAACAGAATTCACAGATGACTAATACAGGAACCACAACAATTTTTCTATTAATAACAAAAATAACTGCATGTATGTCTCCCCAGCTTACTCACCTGCAGAAAGCCTGTTAAGTGGGAAGCCAAACTGTTATCACACGATTGTATAATGAAGACTGCAAACTAAGAAATTTCAAAGTAATAATAAATAAGAAAAAAATCACCATTTTACAATACCATTGCCACAGAATAAACTGATTGATTTGATTCAGGTAAAAATCATCAACAAATACTAAAAACAATGAGTATTCATTACTTATTAATTACCTTTAAAAAAAAAAGATTTTATTTATTTGACAGACAGAGAGCGCACACAAGCAAGGAAAGCAGCAGGCAGAGGGAGAGGGAGTCTGACACAGGGCTGGATCCCAGGACTCCGGGATCATGACCTGAGCAAAGGCAGATGCTTAACCAACTGAGCCACCCAGGCATCCCAATAACTTTTTTTTTAACGGCAAAATCTGGTGGGATCCATCTTAAACAAGGTCACACTTCTATACATCAGAGGACAACTGACATACTGTGCCCCTGGATATGATGTATGAAGAACTCATGACCTATGGAGTATTTCTCCTAAGAACAGTTAACCTGAATCTAATTATGAGGCAACAAATACAAACTGAAAGACATTCTGTAAAGCAACTGTCCTGGACTCTTCAAAAATGTCAATGTTATTTAAAAAAAAAAAAAAAAAAAGGTGGATGAACAGTTTTAGATTAAAGGACACTACAGAGTGTCCTTTAATAATACAATTAATTAAAATAAAATAAGCAGATATAAAGGAAATAAGATAACTGTGGATATCTAAGTATCCACAGTATTAATGTTAAATTCATTATATTTGGCTATGAAGGCTACTGTCGTTATTCTTAGAAAACATGATGAAGTATTTGAGAGTGAAGGGCTATGATCTCTGCAAGTAACTCACAAATAATTGAGTGGAAATATAGATGTATAAAATCAAAGGGATAAATACAATGTGGCAAAATGTAAAGGTAAATAATGTATGGTTATTTGGTACACTATTCTTTTTTTTTTTTTTAAGATTTTATTTATTTGACAGACAGAAATCACAAGTAGGCAGAGAGGCAGATAGAGAGGGGGAAGCAGGCTCCCCACTGAGCAGAAAGCCCGATGCGGGCCTCGATCCCAGGACCCTGAGATCATGACCTGAGCTGAAGGCAGAGGCTTTAAACCACTGAGCCACCCAGGCGCCCGGTACACTATTCTTATAACCTTTTGCAGATATGAAATTTTTCAACATAAAAACTTATAGAAGAGATTGCTCATTGAGCATAAAATCTGGACAAAAAGATAATTAAAGGAATGTGTTGGCTGGCTTAGTGGTAGCATGGACCTCTTAATTTCAGAATACAGATAATTCATATATTTAATGTAAGTATTTACATCATAAAAAAAAAAAAAACCTTCACCAGAAATAAACAGTTTCATCCTTGGTCTTAAAAAAAGTCCACTTTTGAACACAGATGATTACTGACAAGCTTACCCTTAATATGGCTCCATTTTCTATGAACCCATTATCATTATGTCATTTGTTAAGATCGCAACAGCACCAATCACATTATAGTCAGATCTTCATAACCAGAAACATCTTTTATTCATCCTGTGTTAATCTGAGATACGGTGGTTTAATTCTCTGAAAAAAAATTTATTTCCAAGTCTGTTTGATGAAATGATTGCAATCACTGTTTTAAGGAAAAAACCTTCATTTTTATCATGATACACTACTTTGGGTAATATCATGACACACTACTTTGGGTAATGTCTCTATTTAGAAAAATGAATGACAGTTTGGCACACAATCGAGATAGATACAATACCCCAGACAGAAGAAATAGTAAACTGGAGAAACAAAATACCATGTCAAGTTTAAGGAATAAACTTGTATATTCCTTATATATATCATTGATGAAATATATAATAATGGAGAAAATGGTAAGATGATGCTGTGTGTCATACTAAAGTAAGCTCTGATTTTTTTTTTTGTTTTTGTCTCAACCTGAAGGTCTCAAGCCCCTGAGTCAAGAAATCAATTTAGTAGGTCATAATCAGCATTTTTTTTTTTAATTAACTGAAGATGAGAACAGAACAGCACATAGAGTACATCACATGCAGTAAGGACAAATTTTTTCATTAAACTTTTGTTTCTGGGGACACCTGGGTGGCTCAGTTGGTTAAGCAGCTGCCTTCGGCTCAGGTCATGATCCCAGCCTTCTGGGATCGAGACCCACCATCGGGCTCCTTGCTCAGCAGGGAGCCTGCTTCTCCCTCTGCCTTTGCCTGCCACTCTATCTGCCTGTGCTCACTCTCTTGTCAAATAAATAAATAAAATTAAAAAAAAAAAAAACTTTTGTTTCTGTTACAAATGTATGTTTATATGTGTGTACTGGGTCACAGATGTAAAACCTATTTCCTTTTGGGGCTCATGGTCAAAATGAGATTTGAAAGCCACTACTCTCCACATGATGGAGACTCATGGAAGGAAAGGTTTCAAGAAAGAATATGGTAAAATGTGTCTTTACAAAATCGTGCTGGCAGTTAATACAAAGCAGCTTTTCAAGCTAATGGAAGTATTGAATTAAATTTACTCTCTGCCATAATGTTTAAGGAGGATAAAACAGTGTTAAAAAGAAAAAAGAACTGTAAGTAGTAATTAAAAAGGGTATATTTCATGCATGTTGGTTTCATTATTTTGCAGTTTCACACACACACCCAGATAAATTCTATATCACAAGACACAATGAACTTCTTAATTTTTACATGGATGAAATAAAGTTTTTGGAAGTCAGTGATAAGGAGAGTGATTAATTGGCAGAAAAAGAGATCAGGGAAAGGGAGAAAATTAACAAACTACTCCAAAAGGAGGAAAGAGAGAAATGAGGGTCTGAAGCCTCAGAGGTTTTAAAAAAGAAAGAAAAAGAAAACACATGTTAGATTTGGAAGTAGTTTGGGAGATAGGAAACATTCTTAGTAAATGTTTATAGACTGGAGTGGGAGAAGAAGAAAAAGAAAGCCCCCATGACTAAAATCTTAAAAAAAATAAAAACTATTTGAGAAGTAGTAAAGGACTTCCATCTGGATTCTACACTACAATGCACAAACTCCTCACTGTGGCATTTAAACCACAGCATGACAAGTCTGTAAGCTATTTTATTTCAACTTTTCTTCATTGCACTCGCAGGCCTTATTACTAGACAATACCATTTCCATAAATATTAATACTACTTTCTTATGAGGTATTAATGATTCCATAGCACTGTAAGACTTTGTATGATTTCAGACACTACAATGTGATATGCTATTTTATCACATCACATAGAACAGGTCCCTAAAATGAAGTCAGAATAAAAGTATTATTTTCTATTCACTCCTAAAATTGTATACAAAACGGTTTCATGATGAAAATATTCTGAGGATGGTATTCAGAAATTTTAGTATTAACTAATGGGTGTAGTCTCCTGTCAGTCTAAGATTTGTGCTCCTTTCTTCTGAATCTCATGAGAATTTATGTAATAATTAAAAGCAAACATCAAATCACACAGTTAACTTCTTTTTAATTGCCAGCAATGACAAATTAAAACAATACTTATAGAATTCCAAAAATACAGTTGACCCTTGAATAATACAGGCTTGAACTACACAGGTCAATTTATACAGAAATTCTTTTCAATAAATATAAACTTATAGTACCATAAGTGTACTTTCTCTTCCTTACGATTTTCTTAGTAACATTTTCTTTTTTCCAGCTTACTTTACTTGTAGAACACAGTACAAAATATACATAACATACAAAATACGTATTAATGTGCTGTTAACATTATCAGCCTTCCAGTCAAAAGCAGGTTCTCAGTAATTAAGTTTTAGGGGAGTCCAAAGTTATACACAGATTTGACCTTGCAGAGGGTCATTCGTGGCCCTAACTTCCACATTGCTCAAGGGTCATAGTAGTGAAAACTAACTTAAATCTTATTTCTCTTACCACCAAGCATTATAAAGTCCCATAAGTAAGTAAGTATGGTAGCAATTCCACTCTAGATACCTGAATTAGTTTCTTTAGTCAGCTAAGAGCTAAAAGGCAGTAAAATGTTCCTAAACCTTCATATAGTCACTCTGTAACCCGGTGATTGGGAACTGCCTCTAAATCCATGCTGAAGCAGAAATGCAGAAACTCAACTGACATGGATAAACAAACAAGCTCACTCACTGTATGTATATAATGAGTGACATTATAGTCCCTTAAGTGAAATAATATGGGGAAGAATATTTACACAGCTGTTGCTCAATAAAAAAGGAAATTAATAAGGATTTGCTTTAAAAACAAACAAACAAAAACACATATTAAAAAAAAAAATTATTGCTCCTGAAAGGAGGTAAAAACCTATAAAGAAAAAAAAAAGTCCTATTTATACTTTCTATTCAAATGTAAGGAGACATTCATTTATTTAAATATCCATGTGAGGGGCGCCTGGGTGGCTCAGTGGGTTAAGCCGCTGCCTTCGGCTCAGGTCATGATCTCAGGGTCCTGGGATCGAGTCCCGCATCGGGCTCTCTGCTCAGCAGGGAGCCTGCTTCCCTCTCTCTCTCTCTGTCTGCCTCTCCATCTACTTGTGATCTCTCTCTGTCAAATAAATAAATAAAATCTTAAAAAAAAAATTAAATAAATAAATAAATAAATATCCATGTGAATGCATAAATAAAGGTATCAAAGCTCCTTTCTCTACTAACAAAATATATACATATGTATCTAAACAAACTCAAATATCTATAAACATATATGGTGAAGTACTAAAACATTATTCAAAATATTTTAATATTACTGATCTACTGATGATTCTTTCGTAAAGAATTTCATTCTTCTACTGAAAAATTTATCTTACATGGTTTAAAAATAGAGAGAGAGAACTCCATACTGGTTTAAAGCGGAAACCTAGGGGTCAAAAATTTGGTTTGAATTATTTGGTAGCTTTGTGAACTGAGAAAGTTACCTAAAACTCTTCTTACTTCAATTTCCTCATACATAAAACTGTTAGTTATACTAACAGGGGTTGGAGAGGGTGGAAATATATATACAGCTCCTTTCAAAAATAATATGTAAAAAAAGTAAAAAATAATATATATATAATCTACAAATAAATTTGTAGCTACCTTTGGTAATAAAAGAATGCTTTTTTCCTTTATATTTTCCAAGTCTCCAAATTTTCAATAATAAAAATATACTCATCAATCTTAAAAGTGATTGTTAAAAAATTATGCACTAGACAAAAAGTCCAACATACAATAAAAGAAATCACCCATCATACCAAGAACCAAGAAAATGACTTGAATGTAAAAAGACAACAATGCCAACACTGAAATTAATTACATATTGCAATTGTCTAACAAAGATGTAAAAGCAGCCACCATAACAATTCATCAATTACAAATTCCTGTGAAAAAGACAAATAAAATAAGAAATCCAAGCCAAGAAACAAGTTATGAAAAGCAACCAATTAAGGCACCTGGGTGGCTCAGTTGGTTAAGTGACTGCCTTCAGCTCAGGTCATGATCCCGGAGTCCCAGGATTGAGTACCGCATCGGGCTCAGTGCTTGGTAGGGAGTCTGCTTCTCCCTCTGACCCTCCCCCTTCTCATGCTTCTCTCTCTCTCATTTTCTCTCTCTCTCTCAAATAAATAAATAAAAGCTTTTATTAAAAAAAGCAACCAATTAGAAATTACAGAACTGAAAACTATAGTAAGAAGAAAAACTTAATGGATGGGCTCAATAGTAAAAATTACGAAGTGCACAAATTAGTCAATTTGAGGACTTATCAACAGAATTTACCCAATCTGAACAAAAGAGAAACAGGACTCAAAAGAAACTAACAAAGACTCAAAGATCTATGGGGCAATAATAAAAGATTCAACCCAGTATCACTGGAGTCCCATAAAGAAGAGGATGAAATTGAAAGAGTATTCATAAAAATAATAGCTGAAAACTTCCAAACTTGGGAGAAAGATAAAAACCCACAGAATCAAGTGAGAACTTCACACAGGTAAACCCACAAAAATTATACCTTGCCACATCATTTCAGATCTTAAAAAAAAAAAAAAAAAAAGGGAAAAATCTTAAAACCAACCATAAAGAAAAGATGCATTACCTAGAAGTGAACATGAATTCAAATGACACATTTCTCATATGAAACCACAAAGGTAAAAAGATAAAAGTAACAAAAATCTTTTTAAAGCTCAAAGAAAAGTACTGTCAATCATGAATTCTAGATCTGACAAAACTATCTTTCAGGAACAAAAGGGAAATAAAGACATAAGCAGGCAAAGGAACCTAAAAATCTATCACTGGCAAATGTATCCTTCAAAAATAGCTAAGAAGTTCTTTCAGATGATAAATGAAGGAATGCTGTAACATTAGGAAAGAAGAAAGAACAATGGAAAAAGCAAGAATATGGGTAAAAACTATAGACTCAATAGACTATCCTTCTTTGCACAAAGTTTTAAAATCATCATTGATGGATGAAATAAAAATTATAGAGGCAACCAAAAAAAGTTACAGTTCACCAAAGTTTTAAAACATCTGTACATCAAAAAACGCTACCAAGAAAGTGCAAAGGCAATGCACAGAATGTAAAAAAATATCTGCAAACCACTTAATTGAAAAAGGACTGATACAGGAATATATAAAGAACTCCTATAATTCAAAAGGAACACAAACCAACTTAAAAACAGACAAGAGACTTCGACATTTCTCCAAGTAAGATATACAAATGGCCAATAATCACATGAAAAGATGCTCATTCATAAGAGAAACGCAAGTCAAAATCACAATGAGATAGTTCATATGGAAAGCTATTATGAAGAGGAGGAGGAGGAAGAGGAAGGAACAGAAAATCACAAGTAATGGTGAAAATGTGGAGCAATTAGATTCCTTGTGCATTGCCAGTGGGACTGTAAAATGGTAGAGGCACTATCACGGATGGTATGACAATTCCTCAAACACTTAAATACGGAACCACCATATGATCCAGTAATTTCATTTCTAGGTATATACTTAAAATGAAAGCAGGGACTTGAAGAAACATTTGTGTACCTGTCTGAGTAGCATCACTCCCAAGAGCCTAAAAGGTGGAAGCAAACCAAGATTCCATCAGTAGGTAAACGCATAATCAAAATGTGGGGCAGACTAGAAGAGTATTCAGTCTTAAAAGTAAAATTTCAATAAATGCTACAACACAAACCTTGTAGACATTATGCTAAGTGAAATAAATCAGTCATGTATTTTATGATTCCATTTACATGAGGTAACTACAGCAATCCAATTCATAAAAACAGAAGTAAAATAACTGATGCCAGAAACTAGGGGAAAGGGATATGGGGAGTTTGTGTTTAATGCATACAGAGTTTCAGTTGGGCAAGATGGAAAAGTTCTGGGGATGGATGGTGATAACAGATGCACAACAATGTGAATGTAATTTATGTCACAGAACTATACACTTAAAAATGGTTAAAATGCGGGGGGGGGGGGGGTCCTGAGTGGCTCAGTTGTTAAACATCTGCCTTTGGCTCAGCCCTTCATCAGGCTCCCTCTCCCACTCCCCCTGCTTTTGTTCCCTCTCATGCTTTGTCTCCCTCTATCAAATAAGTAAATAAAATCTTTTAAAAAAAAATTGGTTAAAATGGTAAATTTTTTATCAGGTATATTTTAGCACAAAAGGAAAATATATTAACACTATCTGATATATATAAAGAAGAAATATTCAAAACAATGATATTTACAAAGTAAGAGAATAAAGGGGTGAAAATGGAAGGGTAGGTTCAACACTTCACCCAAACCAATAAACTGTTTCCCGATAGACTGCAGTAAGTTACATATGTATATTTTAATATCCAGTGAAGCCATTAAGAAAATACCATGAAGTGGTATATTTGAAAAATATTATAAATAAATCAGAATGAAATACCAACAAATGCTCAACCAACACACAGAAAGAAAAAAGAAGGGACATCTGGGTGGTTCAGTTGGTTAAGCATCTGCCTCCAGCTCAGGTCATGATCCTGGGGTCTTGGGATTGAGCCCAGATCAGGATCCTAGTCACTGAGGAGTCTGTCTCTCTCTCTCCCTCTTCTCCTCCCCCCAGCGCATGCAAGCTCTCTTTCCCAAAAATTTAAAAAAAAAAAAAAAAAATCTTTTTTAAAAAAAGGAGAAGAGAAACAGAAATGAGAAAAAATAGAAAATGAAAACAAAATGGCAGAAGCCCTAAGAGCAAATGACATATGCAATAAAGGGGTTAGTATTCAAAATACATACAGAACTTACAAAACTCAACACCCAAAAGACAAATAATCCAATTAAAAATGGGCAGAAGACATGAGGAACAGAGATCTCTCCAAAAAAGACATCCACATGGCCAAAAGACACATGGAAATATGTTCATAATCACCATCAGGGAAATGCAAATCAAAACCACAAGGAGATAGCACCTCACTCCTGTCAGAAGGCTAAAAGCAGCAACACAAGAAACAATAGTCTTGGTGAGGATGTGGGAAAAAGGAACACTCCGCACTGCTGATGCAAACAGGTGCAACCACTGTGGAAAACACTACAGAGGTTCCTTAAAGGGTTAAAACAAAGAACTATCCTATGATCCAGCAACTGCACTACTGGCTATTAACCCAAAGAATACAAAAATACTAATTCAATGGGATACATGCACCCATGTGTTTATGGCAGCATTATTTACAATAGGCAAGATATGAAAGCAGCCCAAGTGTTCAATGACTCAGGAATGAATGTGGTATTTATATACAATGGAATATTATTTGGCCGTAAAAAGAATGAAAACTTGCCACTTGCAACAACATGGATGGAGCTAGAGAGTATTATGTTAAGTGAAGTAAGTCAGAGAAAGACAAATACCAAACACTAATTGTTACCAGAGGTGAAGGTGGATTAAATAGGTGATGGAGGATTAAGGAGTGCATTTGGAGTGATAAGCACCAGGTGATATATGAAATTATTGAACCATTGTAACTTTGGAACTGGAATTAATATAACACTGTACGGTAACTGGAATTAAAACAAAAAATTCTAAAAAAAGCTCTAACATATCGATAATTAAAATAAATGTAAACAGGGGTCCCTGGGTGACTCAGTGGGTTAAGTCTCTGCCTTCAGCTCAGGTCATGATCTCAGGCCTGGGATGGAGCCCGTCATTGGGCTCTCTGATCAGCAGGGAGCCTGCTTCCCCCTCTCTCTCTGTCTGCCTATCCGCTTACTTGGATCTCTCTCTCTGTGTCAAATAAATAAATAAAATCTTCAAAAAAATTAAAATAAATATAAACGGTTAAAATATGCCAAACAAAGACAAATATTGGCAATGTGGACTTAAGGGAAAGAATGACCCAACTATAGGCTGTTTACAATTAACTCACTTAAAATAAGAGGTGAAAAAGTACCAGAAAAGATGCATGTAAACAAAAGCAGGGGTGGCTATATTAATTTTGGATAGACTTTAGAGCAAAGACAATTGCTAGAGAGACAAGAGGACCATTATATAATGATAAAGGATGGATCCAACAGGAATACCTAACGATCCTAAGCGGTACACACAAAGCAAAATACATGAAGAACTGATAGAGCTAAACAGAATAACAGACAAATTCTCAGTTATGATTGGGAACTTCAAGACTTCCCTTCTCAGAGATCCATAGAAATACTAAGCAGAAAATCAGCAAAGATTTAAAAGTTCTAAAGAATACAATCAGCCAAAAGGATCTAACTGACTTCATCAAAAAAAGAGCCAAAAATCCACTTTTATTTTCATCCATAGAACACTCACCAAAACAGACCATATTCAGGCCATAAAACAATTTTAGAAGTATTGAAATCATAAGAGTATATTCTCTGACCATAATAGAATCTAACTAAAAATCAGTAAGAGAAAGACAACTGGTAAGTCTCAAAACACTTGGAAATTAAACAACACACTTCTAAACAACCCAAGCATCAGAGAACAAGTCTCTAAGTAAAGTTAAAAAAGAAACAGAATGGAGTAAAAATGCAAAGACAACACAGAAAAGAAAACGTCAAAAGATGTGGGATACAACTAAAAAAGTGCCAAGAGGAATAAGTATAGGATGAAATGCTACATTAGCAAACAGAAAATGTCCCAAATCAGTATCTTAAATTTCTACTTAAGAAAATGAACCCAAAGCAATCAGAACAGAAATAATAAAAAATAAAAGCAAAAATCAAAAAAAAAAAAAACTGAAAACAAGAAAACCTTTGAAATCCTTTGAAAAAGCAAAATTGATAAATCTTTAGCAAAATTGGCAAAACAAAAAGGAGAGAAGGTACAAATTATGAATATCAGCAATAAAAGAAAGTATCACTGAACACCCTCAAGCCATTAAAAGGGTCATCAGGAAATAATACAAACAAGTTTTTGCTCTTAAACTAGATTAATTAGAAGAAATGAATCAGTTCCTCAATCAACCACATACAGATCTTCCTCTACCTTCAACAGGATTACATCCAGTAACCCATTTTAAGTTGAAAATATCACAAATCAGAAATGCATTTAATGGGGTGCCTGGGTGGCTCATTCCCTTAAGAGTCTGCCTTTGGCTCAGGTCATGATCTCAGGATTCTGAGATCGAGCGCTGCATCAGGCTCCCTGCTCAGTGAGGAGCCTGCTTCTCCCTCTCCCTACCACTCTGCCTACTTGTGCTCGCGCTCTCTCTCTCCCCGTCTCTGTCAAATAAATAAATAAATAAAATCTTTTTAAAAAATGCATTTAATGAACCTAAGCTACCAAACATCAGAGCTTACCCTCACCTACATTAAATCTCCTTAGAAAACTTACATCATTAGTCTACAGTTGGGCAAAATCACCTAATGCAAAGCCTATTTACTTGAAAAAAAAAAAAAAAGTGTTGAATATCTCAAGTAATTTACTGAATACTGAAAGTGAAAAACACAATGGTTGTAAGGGTACAGAATCCTTTTAAGTGTTAGAGTTTGCGGCTGTTTACACTTGTGATTGCATGGCAAACTGTGAGCTATGATTCGCTGCTGCAGCCCAGCATGGTAAGAATCTTACCACATATTGTTAGGCCAGGAAAAGATCAGAATTCAAAATCCAAGTACGGTTTTTACTGAATGTGTATCACTTTCACACCATCGTAAAGCCAAAAAAATCTTTAGTCAGGGACTGTTTGTGCTACCAATATTCAACCAAAATAAATAATAAATAAATATAAATCCACAACCATTTAAAAAAAATGAATTCATAATTTTAATTCTTAAAAAAAAAGAAAAGAAAAATCCCATGCTGAAATGTTTCACCAGAGAATTCTAGCAAATATTTAAAGAATACCAAAATTTCACAAACTCTTCCAAAGAGTAGAAAAGGAGGTAATGTTACCTGCCTCATTCTATGAGGCCAGTATTACCCAAATACTGAAACGAAACAAAAATATCACAAGAAAGATACACACCATATCACTAATGAATTTGACACAAATTCTCAACAAATCAACAACCTAAATTCAGCAATATTTGAAAAACATTACATACCATAACCACATGGGATTTATTCCACATATGCAAGAAGTGTTCAACATTTAAAAAAAAAAAAGTGTTATCTACAATATAAACAAGCTAAAGAAAAAAAATCTTATCATATAAATTGACTCAGTAAAATATTTTGGCAAAATCCATCAACCATTCATAATAAAAACTCTCAGTAAACTAGGAGGACAGGTGATCTACCTACACTAAGAGTATCTACCCAACTACCCACCCCCACAAAAGTACACTTGACATGATATTTAATGCTGAAATACTAAATGCTTTCCACCTAAAGCAAGGAACAAAGCAAGGATGTCTGCTCTTACCACTCTGAGTCAATACAGTACTAGAAGTTCTAGCCAATGCAACAAGACAAGAAATAAAAGGCATAGAGATTAGAAAGAATATTGTAAAAAGTCTCTAAAAATTAAAATATAATTTTAGCAAGGTCAAAAAATACAGGACCAATGCAAAAATCAATCACATTTCTATGTACTAATAATGAACATATGGAAACTGAAATAAAAAAGATAATATTCACAAAATTCCTCCACAGAAAACAAACGAACAAAAAAAGTAAGTATAAATTTAACAAGGCGTACAACAGGACTTGTAGATATGGATAAGCTTGTTCTAAGTTTATATGTAAAGTCACAAGGCTTTGAATAACTCAAACGATCTTGAAAAGTGAGAGGAACCACTCTACCTGATTTTAGGACTACACAGATAATCAGGAGTATCACAGCAGATGGAAACGTATAAACCAAGAGAACTCAAGAGAGAACCCAGCAGTCAACCCATACATAAATGCCCAATTGACTTTTTATGAAAGTGCAAAAGCAATTCAAAAGAGGAAAGAAAGGGGTGCCTAGATGGCTCAGGTGGATAAGCCTCTGCCTTTGGCTCAGGTCATGATCCCAGGGTCCTGGGATCAAGCCCGCATAGGACTCTCCATTCAACAGGGAGCCTGCTTCCCACGCGCCACCACCCTCCCACCCTCCTCTCTGCCTACTTGTGATCTCTGTCTGTCAAATAATTAAATAAAATCTTAAAAAAAAAAAAAAGAGGAAAGAAATTTACTTTTTCAACAAATGATGCTGGAGCAACTAGATATCCATAGGCAAAAGTATGAAATTTAATTTAAAATTCTTTTAAAAAAAAAATCAAAATAAGTCATAGGCTTAACTACAAACCATTAAAGTATAGAACTTTTATAAAGCTATCACAGTAGAAAATGTTTGAGACCTATGCTAGGTAAAGAGTTCTCAGACTTGCCTCCAAAAGTAAATATTAATAAATTAAGCCTCAACAAAATTAAAAACTTTTGCTCACAGAAAGACCTTGTCAAAAGGAAAAGAAAAAAAGAAAAGCTACAGAATGGGAGAAAGTATCTGCACGTAGCAGAAAATGAAGTAATATTTAGAATTCTCAAAACTCAACAATAAAACAATCCTATTGGAAAATGGGCAAAAGACATGAACAAACATTTTACCAAAGAGGATAGACAGATAGCAAATTAGCAAATGAAAAGATCTTCAACATCATCAGCCATTTAGGGAAATACAAATTAAAACCTCAATAAGATCACTAGACACCTTATGGGAACAGCTTAAATAAAAACCTGACAATATCAAACACTTGTGAGAATCGAGAGAATCTGAACTGCTCATACATTACTGGTAAGAATGTAAAAGGATACAGTCACTCTAAAAAACAGATTGGCAGCTTCTTATAAAACTGAACATGCAACTGCCACACAGTCCTACAACTGCACTCCTGGATATTTATCAGACAAAAATGACCATTTATATCCACACAAAAATATGAACACTAATGTTCAGAGCAGCTTTTTTTCCCCTAATAGTTAAAACTGGAAATAATCCGAATGTTCTCCAGTGGGGGAATGGCTAAACGGTCCTATATCCGTATCATGAAATACTCCTTAGCAAATGAAAAGGGACAAAAGTACTGATACATGCAATGACTCGGATGAATCTTGAAGGAATTATGTTGAGTAACAAAGGCTAACCCCAAAAGGTTACATACTATGTGATTCCATCTGTACAATGGGGGGGGGGGTTGTGTAACGTTTTTGAAAGGGCAAAATGAAAAACAGATTAGTGGTTGCCAGGAGTTAGAGATAAGGGAGACGTGAAAGGAGGTGAGTTTGATTATAAAAGGGCAGCACAAGAAAACCGGTGGTGATGAAACTGTTCTATATCTTTACTATAGTGATGATTACACAAATCTACCCATGTGATAAAACTGCATAGAACTAAATGCATGCTGAACACACAGACACACAATTTTATGCAGACCCAATGAAACTGAAGGTTTAATTAAATTAAATTAATTTAATTAAAGTCAATTTCCTGGCTGTCATACCAGATGTTGCCACTGAGGAGAAAAAAATGGGTGAAGGACACATACTCTGTATTATTTCTTACAACTAATGTTAATCTACAGTTACCTCAAAATAAAATGCAATTAAAAAATAAGAAATAAATAAATATTTAGCTAGGTAGATAGACATGGATGCCTCTCTGCCTACACAATAGGTGATATAAGTGTCTTAGCTGTGACCCCCCAGTCTAATGGCTTATACCTACAAAGAAACCTTAACAGATTAAAAAGAATCTTTAGGTCTTTCCCTATGCTTCAGACAGATATGTAAGAGAAAAAGAATTTCAAAAGTAATCTTTTAAAGGTTACTTCTAAAGAGAGAGCTTCTAGTTGGTGAATACATGGAGGTGGGAGTGTGGCTAGAAGAGTGGTATCCCCAGAGAAAGCATGGAAGCAGTGTGCCCTTTTCCACATACCTTGCCCAATGCTTCTCTTTCATTTTAGTTGTTGTTATAGCTCTTGTAATAAACTGATAATCTAGCTTGATAAAGTCTGATGAGGTGTTTATCTTACTGACACCCAGACAAAATAATAAAAATACACACGCACACAAAAATGTGCGTATTGTAATACTGAGTATTACAATAATGAACACAGAGTGAATACAGAAATTTTGCTGGAGTAATGTCTCCCCACAGGACTGTTCATGGCTACCATCCATGGTCATATGTAGGATCTTTTCATTCTGTAAGAATCAGACAGGCACTTAAATAATTTTTCCATCTTTCAACATACATATGGCCAAAAAAAAAAAAAAAAAGATATAAATCACTAACATATAAGGAAAGAAGGAAGAATATAAGGGAAGCTTTTCTTTCCTCCAGCGAAAGACATGAAATAAAATCAGTTTCTCAAGTAGTAAATGTGCATCTGATCTACATCAAAATCACCCAAAGCCATTTTTAAAGAGAGAGGGTATCCAGTGTATCGGTCAGCTCAGACTGCCATAACAAAAAAAAAAAAAAAAAACCACACTGGATAGCTTAAACCAAAGAAACTTATTTTCTTACAGTTCTAGAAGCTGAGTCCAAGATTAAAGTGTGAGCAGAGGTGCTTTTTAGTGAGGCCACTCTCCTTGACTTTAGATGGCCACCTTCTCACTCTGAACTCACATGGCCTTTTCTCTGCACATGTGCACTCCCATGTCTCTTTCTCTTCTTCTAAGGTCCAAAATGATTATGGACCCACCCTCATGACCTCATTTAATCTTAAATGTGCCCTATACACATATAGCCACATAGGGACTTAGGGCTTCAATCTATGACTTTTAGGGGGACAAAATTCAGTCCATAATACCCAGTGACCAACCGGCCCTGAAGTATATTTTATATGAGTATATATATATATATATATATGTATACTATACTTACTCGAAGGGGGCAAGGCAAAGGAAAAAGTATAGTATGTACATTACAATTCCAATTCTATCACTTAGTGTTCCCAATAATAAAAATGAGATTATCTATTCTTACTGTATAGCTGTGAGAAGTAAAAGAAATAATCTATGTAAAGTGCCCAGCATATGGTAAAGGACTAGTCAATCCTGGACCTCTGCCTTTCTTCCCCTCCCCCCGCAAAATTAATTATAAATTTTACTCAAATCTAAACATATCTGAAAAATTATGGGAACTAGATTCTGTCCCAGTTCTACCACTACCTAGCTATGTGTCCTTAACCAAACCACTCTTCTGCATCCGGGCAATGAGAGTTTCCTCTATCACTAAAATACTATGTATCTATGTGTATCATTCATGACTGTAATATCAAACGCCAATACTACAAAAGCTAATCAAACTTTTTTTTAAAGGTCTTATTTATTTATATGAGAGAGCGAGCGAGCACAGAGGGAGAATGAGAGGGAGAAGCAGACTCCCCACTAAGCAGGAAGCCCGATGTGGGGCTCAATCCCAGGACCCTGGGATCATGACCCGATCTGAAGGCAGACGTCCAACCAACTGAGCAACCCAGGCACCCCGCTATTCAAACTTTTTATAAAATTCCAGTAAAAGAGGATTATGGTATGAAATTTCAATTTATTCTTCCAAATACTTCCATTCTTTAAACTCTTCCACAGCTATCCTCCAAAGTGAAAAATCTATCTGTACAACACACCTGTAAGGCTAATTTCACCATCTTCTCTTTATCATTAATGCTTCATCTTCCAAGTAGATTGTATACTCTTATATTTTTGTTCCCCTACGTTTGTTTTACTCACAAAAATCACTTAATCACTGAAATGCCTAAAATCACACCCCTAATCCTGTTGAGATATGATTAGGCATATGGAGAGGTTTCCAATAAATTGTACCTGACAACTGTTTTTAACTTAGCCCACTACTGAAATGTATTGTGGGTGATTTCAAGATGGGATTTCAAACAATGAGCCATAACCAGCATCCATACTCCATAAATGTGCTTTAAAATTAAGATAATGGTCAGAAGCAAATCTACTGTGAGGATATTTGAATCATTTAACGAAAAACAATTTACCATGTTAAGCCTAAGGGAAGAACTTGTAAGTACTTGCCCTTTCCCCTACCTCGTCCCTCACCACTCCTATCCTAGTATTACCTGGTATTACATATAATGAGTAACACATGAGGTAGGTTTTTACTTAGGTGCCTTTAACATATCTCACCTGCCAGTATCAATGCCCTTATACAGTCCCTACCCAAATCAAATCTGAACTGGGTCATGTTATTAGCACTGGCCATCGGTACCTCAACAAACACAAAGAATGCAGACACTTGATAAATGTTGGCACAGTGAGGCTTCTCCTCTTGAAATGCTCCCACATGAAACCCAGCTTCCATGCTGTGGAGAAACTCAAGCTAATTAAGGGGGGAGGCTACCTGGAGGCAGATGAAGGGAGAGGGCAGTCATATTCCCAGGTATCCACCAGCTGTTCCAGCCATCTCAGCTGCGGCATCAGATTTATGAATTAAGAAACCACCTTAGATGTTACAGCCAACAGATGACACATGGAGTAGTCCCCATCAAGCCCTAACTTTTAGAATTAAGAGCAAATAAATCTTGTTGTAACTAAACACGTATAAGCCAATTAGAAAAGTTCTGGATTGGTAGTAAGCAACCAAGAAATGTCAGCGGTAATAACGGTTACTGTTAATCATTATTATAAGTCCCACCCCACCAATGTATTGTTTTGGGTATTAAAGTTGCTCTCAGAGACATTCTCTCATTTTCTTAATATAGAGACAATATAGAGATATTGGCAATATAGGCCAATAAAGAGACAGGAGTAGGGATACCTGGGAGGCTCAGTCGTTAAGCGTCTGCCTTCATTCAGCTCAGGTCAGAACCCCAGGGTCCTGGGATCAAGCCCCACATCGGGCTCCCTGCAGGGCAGGAGGCCTGCTTCTCACTCTCCCATTGCCCCTGCTTGTGTTGCCTTTCTCAATGTGTTTCTCTCTATCAAATAAAAAAATAAAATCATTTTTTATAAATAAATAAATAGACAGGAGTAAAGCAACCAGATAGGCCTACTTTTTGCGTTCCCTTTCTTCTACCTAATTTACAGCTGTCCTTACACACACACATACACACAAACCCCACCCCCGACCTACCCCCCACAGCGTGGAACCCAATGCAGGACTCCAAGGACTCCAACACAGATGGTAAGATCAAGACCTAAGCCAAGATTAAGAGTGGGACACTGAACCCACTAAGAAACCCAGGTACCCCTGTCCTTTTTCTTTTTATCTCTACCTATAATGCTTGCATGATTTCCCCGGAGTGCCTAATCATCGATTCAAACCAATTCTACCCTTTGGCTGTGCTCTTTATTCTCAGGAATTACAGACACTTCCTTCAACTTCCTTCAACCTCCTTCCAGACCAGGGGTAAATAAAATTAAGAGTTCAGTAGGACAGACTCTTCACTAAGGGTCAAAAGTTTATACTCCTTTAACTTGTAATTCTTTTTCACATGACAGAATCATTAGGCAAAGGGTGTGGGGACCAATAAGGTCTTGTTTAGAAATTTAGAAATTAAGCAACAGGGATAACATACTTGCTACCTTTCCTCAAAGACTTACTGATCCTAATTATATAATTTTCTTATTCCTTTAAAGCCCATGACCTTTTGTTCATACTTCACTCATGATATTTATCTTAATCTAGCCTGAGTGAGAGTAGTTGGTTTACTTAACTTCCTATTAGATCTATAACTGTCCCAGAAGATTTTATGGACTTGAGAGAATTGAGAAAATGGGCATCTTATTCATTTTTGTATCCTTAAATTAAGCACCCACTACACTGTTCTACTATTCACAAAATATGGTTTAAAAAAAAAAAAATCTGGGTCCTGGTCAGCAACCACTCTGTACTTAACTAATCCTTGCAATTCTCACCTCCTCCCAATTTTACTAAGAAATAATGACTCACCCATAGTTATAATGCAATTAGTGACAAAGTTAATGAACACTACATGTCCTAACATTCACCTCTAATAATTATTTGGCTTAATTAGAATGATTTTATTTTTGTAGAGATAGTCACATGTTTTTTGAGGAAAAGAAAGGCATCTTTTATGTTCCTTATTTCCTTTTCCTTCAAGTTTCAGGCTTGAGAAGCCTGCATATTGTGTCCAAGGTAAGATCTATGCCACCTGCCAGGCAAATAATATCAAAGGCAAAGCAAGCCTAGTGGAGGCTACAGCAAACCAAAGCTCAGAACTCACCTAAATGGGGCAACCACTACTCAGCTCTAGCAAGCTACAATCAAACTGGAACAGCAACCAGGTAGAGCCAAATCCTGTGATTTTGCAAGTGATGCTAGAAAGTGAGACTTCTTAAATGTGAAGTCTTCCTATTTTTAAGTGGTGGAGACTGATTACTAAATGTTCCAAATACACCAAGAAAAAGCAATACACGTATCTGTGGAGTGGATCCAGTCTAAGCGCATCCTGCTATTGCAGGCTGATAGTTCAGAATCTCTACATATAACTGAAGGTAGACTAAGTGAACATGCTCCTTTACTATTAGCCTCACCTCTAAAGCAAAGAAAGCAGGACCACTAAAAGCAAGTCCATAAAATTAGAAGGTGTACCAGTGACAAACTCCTTTAACTTTTTTCTCTCTTGAAAATCAAATCTGTTAGTTTTAAATACGGAATCTTCTACAGCATAAAAGTACATAGGGGAGAATTTTTTGCTTTTTAAATATATTTCCTCAAAATTTGAGAAAAGGAAAATATTCAAATAAATAGTTAAAATTAAACAAACTTTTCTGGCCTTAACCAAACTAATGAAAACATTCAGTAATAAACATGAGACAATGACTCCCCATGCACACAGAAAAACAAGGTACAAAACACTAATGGCATTAATGTATTTGCTCTCGTCTATATATTGTCATTTGACTCTCTTGTGACCAACAGCACCAAACTCACTGGATGTAAGGTTGAACTCCATGACAAGGGAACTCTACTGTAACAAACCACTGTGGACTCAAACCTATGACTCGAACCTCCTTAATATGCTATCCAATAACTAAGGTAACCATTCACTAGTAAATACTGTTAGTCCAAGAACATTTCTTCTATACTTTTAAAAAGATTTGAGTTTTTTTTAAAAGATTTTATCTGTTTATTTGACAGAGAGGGAGATCACAAGTAGACAGAGAGGCAGGCAAAGGGGTGGGGGGAGCAGGCTCCCCGCTGAGCAGAGAGCCGGATGTAGGGCTCCATCTCAGGACCCTGAGATTATGACCTGAGCTGAAGGCAGAGGCTTAACCCACTGAGCCATCCAGGCACCCCAAAAGATTTGACATTATTTAACCAAGTCATTAAAGCCCTTTAAAAATAAGAATTTACAGAAAAGATCTGAACTTTATCTCTACACTACTTAACAGGTTGGAAGCCTTTATTAAGTCATAATTTTTAGTACAATTAATCACTTCTGATAGTCCTCTGGAGTTCCAATATTTCTTTAAAATAACTACTAGTGAGGGAGTCCCTGTACCAAAAAAATCAGTAGGCAATTTATTGACAATAAGATTATATTACTGTTACATTGGGACACCATGTACTGAACACTTACTATGTGCCAGGTACGGTGCTGAGTACTTCCGGGCTCTCATTAAACCTTCAAAAACGACCCTATGACGGAGGTACCATTATTATCCCCATTTTACAGATGGGGAAACTGACCTTTCCAAGATCACACAGCTATAAGTGGCAGAGTCAGAATTACAGCCCAAATCTTGTCTAACTTCAGAATTTGCCCTTCAACACTACACTGTATTGCCTCCAATGACTCTGGGTTGATATATAAGATAAACAAAAGAGGGAAATTTGTACTTCTCGTGACAAATTTTAAGAATATACTAGAAACGGAGGGTACTTTTCAGAACATGAACAATTCTCAAATACAGTCATACAACATTATTTTTATTCCCAAATACATATTAATAATGATGGAAATCTCACAGGATGGACTTCCCACAAACACAATTTCTCCAGAGTACTCATTCATGTTTATTATTGAAAATTTAATGGGAACACTCTATATATTCTGCCCAGTTTTGCTGTGAACGTAAAACTATTCTACGAAATAAACTTTTCTTAAAAAAAATTTAGAACCACAATATGCCAAATATGTCTAATACAATTCAGTCACAAACACTGACATAAGACTATCTTCTTTCAGTATAAAAAGTTGCGCTTTATTATAACTGCAGTGCTGAGCATGTAGTGAGCACTTAAACATTTAACTGACTGATTCTTTCAAAAAGGCTTGAAGGTATGTAAACAGTGCTGTAAAATGCAAATTTTTAACACTCCCAGAACATCTTCAGAAGTCTGTAACACTAAAACATAATATGGTAAGTTGGAATAAAATTAGACAAAAAAACTGAACTCCTAATTAACAATATCAAAGGAATGCAATACTGTTATACCATGGCTGACATAAATAAGGTTAATTTTATTTTTCCACCTTAAGTATCAAAAGATGTAGCCTTAAGTCAAAAATGGATCATTACAGAATCTTTTTCTAATTCATTTTGTAAGTCCTCTCTAAATCTTCCATAGCTTATCCAAAACAAACAAACAAAAACTTCCAATTGTTCCGAGTGACTGTCAACAAAGGAACCAAATATTTTTTCCTCTGACACACCACACCAAGGTTGTCAAAATTCTAAAGGTCAAATAATACTGATGTGAGGGATCTACAAAAACGGTTTTGCAATCTATTACCACACCCCATCAAAATTTTCCTCTCATCAAGGTCCACCTTTATAAATATATTACCTATGTTCACTTATGAAGGGAACAAATACGGGGAAGGTACGTATGAAAAAACCATTTGCCCTATATATTCTGTAATATGCTGTCAAAACTAATTGTCAAATAGAACACTGTACTGGCCACCAACAGAGTGTTTTAGTGTTAATTTTGTTTTACTTGAGTGTTGTACTTACAAAGTCTCAACCATAAAAGATTACACTGATATTAATAAATGGGAATTCTATAGCATAAATTACAGATACTACTGGAGGACGGGCCCTTAATCACACCTGTAATTCACAGAATTCCTTTCCTTTCTTGCTGACCCACATCTTCATAAGTGATCCGAAGACTTCAGCATCGCTATGCTTGCAAAGCCATGGGCTGGGATTTGCAGTGCCACAAAAACAAAGCATTCTGACGAGTGCATGTTTCAAATGGTATCTATACAATATTCATTCAAACACTTATATATTCCAAAGCTTCTTACTAATAACCTGGCTTCAACAGGGAATGTACACAGAGGTTATAAGAGACTAGGACTGCCTTGGTAGCTGCAAGCTCAGCTGAATCCCAGGACGCAACCTTAATTTGGAAGAGGCAGAACTATATCCGGTTCTCAATGGATACACATTTTTCACTTGCTTCCCACTCTCAAAAACTTTACATCTTCCCAGAGTAACAATAAATATACTAAGACGCCAGGGAGTATGCCCGTAGGGAGGATGAGTGATCAAATTAAATCCCCACGCGCGGAACCCGAAGCTTCAAAACTTTTCAGAACAAATCTCAACTGAAAGAACGAGGCAAGTTTTCCCACTTCTTTCTAGGAGCCAGCTGCCCCAATTCCTGAACAGCTGTCCTGACTTACTGGTTAGTTGGAGGAGCAGTCAGCGGGATGGCCACCTCTTCTTCCTCGTATTCTGGTCCATCCAGAGAGTCACCTTCGTCCACTGTTCCCAGGCCCGCGCCCAAAGGGGGCAGCTGAGGAGGCGGCGGCGGCAGAGGAGGGAATCCGCCGCCGGCCCCGAAGGTCTCAGCAGGCAACGAAGTGGTCCCCTTGGCGAGAACCATCTCTCCTCCAGGTCCGGCGGCAGCTGCAGCACCAGCCACGCCAGCAGCAGCACCTCCCCCTGACAGTCCGGCTCCCCCCATTGCTCCCGACACAGACCCGGCTCCTAGAAACGCTGACCCCAAAGCGGCTCCGCCAGCCAGAGTCCCGGCCATTCCGGCCTCCGTCAGCCCAGAATAGGGGACGGCTGCCACTGGCAGGGCCGGGGGTATCTTCACCCTACAGACTGCCTGATAGGCACTCGAGCCCGCGGCTGCGCCGCCTCCAGCTGCCCCGGCGGTCACCGGGCCGCCCTCCTCACTGCCGGCCTCGGCCGCCATCATGTTGAAGCCCGCTCTACTCTACTTTACCCTACTCGCCCGGGAGCCCCGGGGGCCACCAGGCCCGGGCTCCGAGCCGCCCCACCCAGGCGCGTCCCCCCTTCAGCTCCCCAGGCGGAGGAAACAACAACAAAAGGAGAGAGCCCGCCGCCGCGCCCCCTCCTCGGGCCACAGCCCAGGCTCCGGAGCTGCCCGGGTTACGGGAAGCGAAGTGGGCAAAAAACGCCTGCAACGCTTGCACAAACACCGCCCCAAACCTTCACCTTACACACCCACACTCACGCGCACACACACACACACACACATGCACAGAAGTAAAAAAACTTCCTGGCTGCACTAAAGAGGAAGGGAAGCACAGAGGAAGCGGCTGGGGCGGCTGCCGCTCCTTCAGCCGCCGCCGCCGCCGCCACCGCTTCTTCACCACCCTAGTTCCGGCCACCCCCACCGCAGCCACCGCCGGTGCCGCTGCTGGGGCTGGGGCCACTGCAGCCGCTTCATTCTCCACCGGACTGGAGATGGGAGGGGTGGGGAGAAAAGAGGAAGGGGGGCGGGGTAGTGGGGAAATCGACTGAACTGCTCCAACCTGGAGCGCTCTTGAAAACCGACTAGAGAGAAAGGAAGGCGGGGCACCAGAGGAGGAGCCGAGGAAAGGAAGGGCGGGGGAGGAGGGCGAGGGCAACTGTGCGCAGCCGCATTGCCAGCGCGGGGGTGAGGACGCTGGGCCTGGAGGGAGGAAAAGGAAGAGTCGGGAGGGAAGGAAGCCGCGGGAGCGCGCTGTGCGCGGCCGCGCTCACTGTTACGGTCGGGCTAGAGCTGGTGGTGGCGTCGCCGCTTCTCCGGTCGGTGGCGCGGGCGGTGGCGCGCGTCTGCCTCCGTGGGTTTTGTTTGACGGGCTTTGGGAGGAGTGGGTCCCCGAGCACGCGGCCGCTGGGCACTGAAACAGGAGAGACGGGAGGGACCCGGAGGGGTGGAGGGGGAGAAACGGAGAAAAAGGGAAAAAGGAAGATGCCGCGAAGCCAGTTCCTGCTTCCTGACTGGTAGAAAAAACACCTTCAGTCAGTGGCGCAGAACCCAGATGGCCAAGGCCCAGGGGTAGGAAGATTGCTTCGAATTTAAAGGCAGTACTATTATTTTATTTTCGTGGCGTACTAGCGATCACTATATGACTATACCGTACTTGTAAAAAAAAAAAAAAATGAGATTTTAAACAACGTTCTGAAACTCAAGAGAAGTAAACGAAATAGGGGAGCATTAAGGGGAGGGCTAAGAATTTTGGTAGAAATAGTGGTTGTAAAGTCGGTTTTCTAAGAGTATAGACATTGTTTTCTTCATTCACATCATCTTACCTCCTCTCTGTCCAGTCTCTTCCTCCCCTCCCCCCACACACACACTTAACCAGTGTCATCGCAAGTCTGTTAGGTACTACTAAGGTGGCTAGAGGAGGGTTGCAACACTCATTTGTGAGCAGAAGGCGGGTCATATTCGGGGATGCATATGTGAAGCATAGAGAACCTTGAACAAGGCAAATGTCAAGGTTCCAAAGTGCCACATAAAATTGTGCATAGTTTCAAAAATGACCAATAAACTGAAATCTCACACTAAATATAGCCAGAGAGATGGGTTTTGTTTTGTCTTTTATGCTAGAATATGTATAAACTATTGTGTCTATTCATAGAGGTGGAGGAATCATTCTCATTGTTTGAAATTATAGTATGGGTAATTTTCCCTTTGCATTCATACACTGTTATTTTAAATTCTCCCAGGAGGAATCCCACATTGAATACCTTTAAATATTGGTCTTTGAGATCAACGTTTTTTCTGCTAAGGATGATCAAACCAACAGTGAAGCACATAGGGGATGAGTAGGAGCTCTAATAGAGGCCCCGGGGGGAAAAAATGAAAAGGACACTAAAAGAGGTGGCGAGGTGCACACAAGATATTTTCCTTTTCTTTAGAAGCTCGCACAAACCTATTTGCCAAATCAGTGACAAACTTGATTAATCCTGAGGACTCCTTCATTGTGCTTACTCTTTTTTTTTTTTTAAGATTTTTTTAATTCGACAGAGATCAGAAGTAGACAGAGAGGCAGGCAGAGAGAGAGAGGAAGGGGAGTAGGCTCCCCACCAAGCAGAGAGCCCCATGTGGGGCTTGATCCCAGGACCGTGGGATCATGACCTGAGCGGAAGGCAGAGGCTTTAACCCACTAACCCACCCAGGACCCCCATTGTGCTTACTCTTACTTGTACCACTTGAGAGAGCAAAGATGGATTACTCATGTGAATGGTCTTAGACCAATGTTATCCTACAAACTTGTAAGAGTGCAAATTCTTGGCCCCATCCCAGACCCTCTGAATCAGAATCACCAGAATCTTTTTTAATAGTCCCTCTAAGTTTACACATTTAAGAACCACTACGCTATAGTATGCTAATCAAGAAGGAGGTATGAAGTACCTAAAATGGTTCTGAAAGAAAGAAGAAATGAGAAGGCCAACTCAATGCCATTCATTAGTCATGTGGAAAAGAGAAGTATTGTGTTGCTAAGCCCTGTACTATTCTAGAGAAAAGGCTGGAAAATAAGAAAATACATAATGAAGTAATTTCATAATATTTAAGAGAATAATGCACTCCTACTTACAGTTGCCTGCCTGGAACAGTTTTTCTTTTAAACTTAGACCCTCAAAGTAAGAAGAGAACTTCAAAGTACCTATTCCCCCCACTCCCAAAAAATTTTGCATTAGCATCCCAGTCCTCCAACACCCCTACCCCAATTACGACCATCAGTCTTGGTAGGATCCTGGCCTGGCAGCTTATCACCAGCTCTTATCACTGATCTCTGAGGGCTCACACATCATCTGTATGCTGCCTAATATGCAGAATTGCCTTTTTTCCCCTCTTGAAAATTCTTTACAAATAAAGGCCAATATTTAATGCAGTCCAACACCAATTATGTACCAAGTTATATTGTTTTCTAATTCCTTTTAGGTATATGTATCTACAAACCTACACTGCATATACAATGTGTGGTCTATCCTACTGCCTAGCCCAGTGTTAGGCACCCATACCAACAGCTTTGAGCAGGTCTTCATTCTTTTAACAAATTCTGGATTAGATCAGCTCACATCTTTGGACATCAGTTGCTCAACTAGTAGGAAAAAACCTACTATGTCTGTTCATGTATCAACCTAATACCAATATCTTTACCATATATTCAATCTTAGAGTTGTGCTGTCCTTTATATCAAAGAGATTACCACAGTCTTTCATGAGATACTTCCAAATATCTTATATACTCCTATTATTGGACAGATCTAGACTTTGATCTTTACTCTTCCTTGTGTGCTTCCTGAATCTCAAGTCCGTCTTCTCTCTTCAGTGACTTTTTCTTTTAAAGGGTTATATGTTTATACCTCATTTTTTGTCTGTTGCCTTTTTTTTCTTTTTCTACTCACCTTGACCTTCTGGCTTTCTCTCATTTATATTCTCATGTTTCTTTTCTCCTGCTACTTTCTCTCTCAATTTTTACTTCTATGTTTCTTTTTCTCTTCTTCCAAGCCCTGTATTTCCTGACTCCTTGAACTTTCAAGAGTCAAACTCTCAAAGTTTCATGAGTCAGGGGGCGCCTAGGTGCCTCAGTGGCTTAAAGCCTCTGCCTTCAGCTCAGGTCATGATCTCAGGGTCCTGGGATCAAGCCCCACGTTGGGCTCTCTGCTTGGCAGGGAGCCTGCTTCCCCCTCTACTCTGCCTGCCTCTCTGCCTACTTGTAATCTCTCTCTCTGTGTCAAATAAATAAAATCTTAAAAAAAAAAAAAAAGTTTCATGAGTCAAAAACTGAAAAGAAAAAAAAAACACCTGAAGAACAGTTTAAAAAAAAATACAACTATGAACTATCTATGTGGAGAGAGGCATTACAGAGATTCTGCAGGAATTGGTGTAAGATGTGGAGTTATGTAACATCAGTTAACAAAGGGAAGTAAACAGTCTGTTAATTAAATTCACAGATAATATTAAACAAGGAGGTACTGAAAAACAGAACAATACCAAAAAAAAGAGAAAAATTCAAAATAGGCTTTACCTTGAGTAAAACAATCCTTGATATCTATGACTTTAGAGGATTTATCCAGATATTGAATTAAATACAGTATTTAATGAAAATAAATAATCAAAATTCTGGGCAAAGACTTATGGGTGAAAAGAATCTAAACATTTTTAATTTAAAAATTAATTTGGTTCATTCTGATTTTATTGGCAACTTAAGTATGAATTTAATACATTCCAACATATTTTTTCAGTTTTGATACCTCAGTATATGAAAAGGTAGACAGTAATTCTTAGGCAAAAAATACAATTTTAGAGAATCTCAAGGGGCTTAGAGTAAATATATGAGTTGTTTCTGAGGGGGAAACTAAGCAAGAAGTGATAAAGAGCTTACAGCTGTGTTTGAAGAATCCCAAGATTATGTTTCATGCGCTAGTACATACTCAGCTATACAAATGGGCTTCCAGGTTCATCTAAAGAATATCAAAAGGTTTCAGTGACCCAAAAAATCTTGAAAAGAAGCTTTTACTCCTAACCCATAATATTCCTACTGCATTTGGTGACCTCATCTTGAAGTCCTGAAGAGTACACATTTTCTTATTAGTGAGAGGTTTTAAGAAAATAATGTTGAGAAAATACAGGTTAAAGGAAATTATTTTAATGAAAAAGTAAATGGTTCTGCAGAGATTACTATATGTGATATAATAACTAAATAAGATTTATAAAAATTATAAACACTGTGAAGAAATTAAATAATACTATGATCTCTGAAGCTGTAAAATAAACTTCAAAGCAAATTACCAGAAGCTCTCTTCTGATGGCTAAAGGAGCTTAGAGCAGTTGGATCTAAATGTTCTTTCTCTTGAAAGAAGAGTTGACAAATGTCTTTATTTTGTATTGTTTATTCTTATTCTACTATCTTATTTTGTTGACTTTTCATTATTCTTTGTCAGAAATTCTCCTCCTTTATTATTTTTAATCCTTTTTTCTTTGTCTACCATTTACCTCTGACCAGAAACATTTCTGTATTTCCTGACTATACCTTATATACCTATAATCACATAGTTCCTTCACTATACAATGAAGGGGTTAAGTGCAGCCTTGATCTAATTATAGATAAAATAAGGTGAGAATTTTAAGTACATTAGAAGAAGTTTTGAGTAATGTAACATTACAAAACTAAAATGATCTTTCTTAGCTATAAGAAATATCTATATTTCTATAGATTATTTTTATTTTTATTTTATTATTTTTATTATTATAGACTATAATTATTTCTTAATTCATTGCCTTTAAAGAGATTTTCAACACCCATTAACACTTTTTTATTTTTTAATTTTCTCTTCATTCTTTATCTAATTGTTAAGATAGCAATGAAATATAGCACATATATAAACACATAGCAGTGATTTCCAAATTTCTGAATTTTACAGATCCGTGAAGGTTAACAAAAATTGAAAGACTATTAAATTGTTATGAAGTTGCTGACTAATGGTTTTATTGTTATTAACTACTATTTCCTACCACTGTATTTCATAAAAGGAAAGGAAACTTCAAGGCAGAAAGAAAGGAGGGGAGGGAGAGAGAAAAAAAGGGGCTGGAATTAATTTCAATAAGTCTTTTGATTACATAAATTTAGCTTCATGAAAAGTGCATCAAATATTATGTCCTTTTTCATTTTCCCACAGATTTAGTAAAAATCGGCATTGGTTTGCTGACAAGTATCTTAGTCTTCTTTTCCAGAAGCAGATCTGAACAAGACTTGAGTGCTAAATCATTTATTTGGGAGGTGATCACAGGAAATTTCAGAAAGAGAATAGTGAAGGGAAGGAAGCTAATACCAGATGTGTTAATGAGGTTACTGCTGTGAACTGGGGCTCAAATTCCACTAGAGAGCCTTAGGAGACAACACAGAAGGCACCTGAGAGTTGTCATACCTGAGGGACAAAGAAACTGGCTTTCACTCATCAAATCCCATTTGTCATCAATGGAGGGATACTCTAGAGTATCTCCTCTCCAATCCCTCTGCACTGCCCTCTATGCAAGCTGAGTGTCTCCCAGGGCTAGAGAAAGCCCTCAAGTACAGAGTTAACTGGTGTTTGCAGTGAAACGCTATTACATGCACAGAAAAGGTGAGTGTCAAAGGGGTATGGAGTTGGTAAGGCCAGTATCCACTATCCCAGGGTTTTAAAACCTCTGTGATGAAGAACTTATTTCTGTTAAATAAAGGTATTCTGGGATGTTATTTGTTACATTTAAGACATTTTATTTAATTTATCCTACTCTATGACCTACTAACTTTATTTAGCACAACTGGCTAAGAGGCTTCTTCAGTGTTAATCATGGTATAGCTGGAACAAGAACTCATCATTTCCCAGTAATGTGTATTATCCCTGGAGCACTCCCAGAGGGAGTGGTTTCCTAAGATTCACCATTTATTGCTTGATACCAAACTTATTTCCTGTCTTTTTTAAAACATGTACTTTGATCTAGATTATAGAATAGAAGCAAAGGTGATTATGCATTGGATATAAAATAGTCTCTTGATAACCAATGGAAAAAGCTAAAAAAAAATCCTATTATTCATATTAAAATAGCATTTTTGAGGAAATAATATGATAGTTGATAGTATGTTTTACTTTTTTTTTAAGATTTTAGTTATTTATTTGATAGAGCACAAGCAAGTGAAGCTGCAGGAAGAAGGAGAAGAAGAGGGAGAGGGAGAAGCACACTTCTGCTGAGCAGGGACCCCGATGCGGGGCTAGATTGCAGAACCCTGGGATGATGACCTGAGCAGAGGCTTAACTGACTGAGCCACCCAGGCACCCCTAATACGTTTTACTTTATTAAAAGTGGTTCAAAATTCAGGCCTTGCATTTGTAGAAAATTTTAAAGTCATCCATGTGCTTTCTCATGCATTGCCCTTTTCACAACTCTGAAAAAGTATGGTAATACTGTTATTCCCAGTTGACAGATCGGTAAGCTTTTAAGTTCCAAAAGTATGGTTAATTCACCTCAAGTAATGGCTATTTATTATAAGGATGCCTGGGGAAGTATGGTAGGATGAAAAAACTGTCCCACAATAAAATGTCTAGCTTCGGGGACGCCTGGGTGGCTCAGTTGGTTAGGCAGCTGCCTTCGGCTCAGGTCATGATCCCAGCGTCCTGGGATCGAGTCCCGCATCGGGCTCCTTGCTCCGTGGGGAGCCTGCTTCTCCCTCTGACTCTGCTGCCACTCTGCCTGTGCTTGCTCTTGCTCTCTCTCTCTCTCTGACAAATAAATGGATGAAATCTTAAAAAAAAAAAAAATGTCTAGCTTCGGAAAAAAAAAAAAGCATGTCTAGCCTCATAGGGAGCTGTAATATTTATTGTTCAGCACCCAACAGCAGCTCCAGGGAACTAACAGGAATGCTTGCAGTAATGCCTGAAGAATGGGGACCGTGTTATTATCACCTTCAGTGGCAGCATCTTTCCCATGACTCAAGTGCTCAGTCATGGTCACTGCTGTATTCTGTTTCTCTGTTCAACACAGCCACTGCTTCTACTGATTCTGAGTATACCTCCCATATCAGTCACCTTTCTTCATGCCTCACTATCTCATAATTCCTACTTATTTGTGGCTTCCACTACTTCCTTGCTTCCACTTAAAATATTTATTAAGCACTAGGGAAACAGTGGTGAGCCAAAATAGGCATGGTCTTTGCTTTCATGGAGCCTATGTTTAGGAGAGAGGCAGACGTTTCATCAACTAGCCACATAGATAAATGCAGCATCTAACAGTAAGATAAATTATGTTAGGGAAAGCAAAATTAAAATGGCTTGAAATCTTTATGGTTCTTACAGTCATTCAACAGAGTCTTTGTTGAGTGTTCAGAGAGAGTTACGGTATAATAATGCAGACAGTATATCAGCCCCAAAACTGGGATGCTGGGACAGATAAACTGGATTTAAATCTCTCCTCTGCCACTGCTACAACCCTGGTCAAGTTACTTAACCTCTCTGAGTCTCAGTTTTTGCATCTATTATATGTGTGGATAGCAATATCTGTTGGCTTAGGTGGATTCCTCCAGAGGCTGATCCCAATATTAGAACTGGATTGTAAGTTATTTGGAAGGTGATCCCAAGAAACTGGGAGTACTTATTCTTCAACTCCCTTCCATCTCGAGTGAAGGCTTCTCTGAGATTCTTTAAACCCCCTCTACTTCTGAGATGTCCCAGGCTCACAGGCGAGAGAGAGTTCCTACTCATCAGGTAGTTCCATGACCTTGCACTAGAATGCTAAGGGACAAAGGAACATGGTTTGGGTACTGACAGCTCTTAAACCCACCTTTAGGAGGTTTATATGAGGATTTGAGATACTGAGATAATGGAACAAAATAGGAGCTCAAGAAATTGTATGGACTACAACAGATAAAACTCTTGTTGAGAGGATGAGATATGCACTTATGAAACCGTAACATAATAATACATTACAATGTAAAATTCAATATATAATTGTTAACATATATTAACATTACATATACTCAATATAATTGTTAACATGTTACAGTACTGCAGTGGTAGTTCAGAAGAGTCAAATAGTTTGTGCCCTAGAAAAAAGTTAAAGTTTTTTTTTTTTTTTAAGCTTCTATTTAACTTTATCAACTCCTTTGGTAATAAAAGAGGGCTGGATTTCAAGGAGATAAGGAAAGGTGGGAAGAAAAGATGGACATTTTTTCCTGTGGTAAAAAAGGAAGTGACCATCCTTACTAGAGAGGTAAATTCATAACCAGAAAGCAAGATGAAGGTTAAGTTGTAAGTCAGGGCAAAGTTATGGAAATTTTAAAAAGCTAATCAGAGGCATTTAGATTTCATCTTCAGGCAAATAGGCAGCTGATGAAGATAGCTGAATAAGAAATACCATCAAGGTAACAAAAATCTAAGGATGAATATCAAGTCTTAGATTTTGAAAGGGACATTGGAGTTCATCTAGTATACATCCTATCCAATACAAAAGGTCTTTCTAAAGCAGTCTGTGACTTGGTAAAAGGTGAATATTTTCAGTGACTTGATGTTCATAAGATATGGCATTAGCTGTGTTAGAAAGTGGTTCCCTTTACTGAGCAGAAATGTGCTCCTAGTGACATCCTCAAAATGGTCCTAGTTCATGTTTCTATATTTATGTTAAACACAGAGCCCTTAAAATACTTGAAGATAACTAATAAGTCCTCCAAGCCATCTTCCTAAACTTTAAATGTTGGGAGTACCCTTGGCTTTCTTCCCTATCTACTGCTCTTTCTAGATAATTTGATTCAGATTCATGACTTTAAATACCATATATATGAAGATGACTCCAAAATTAATATCTCCAACCCTAGTCCCTCCTCTTAGCCCAAACTGTCCCTTGGCATCTCCATCTGAATGTCTTTTTTTTTTTTTTTTTTTAGGAAAACAGACAAGCGAGAAGGAGGGTCAGAGAAAGAGAGGGATAGAGAGAGAAGCAGACTGTCCACTGAGCAGGGAGCCCAGTGTAGGGCTCGATCCCAGGACCCTGAGATCATGACCTGGGCCAAAGGCAGGCACTTAAGTGACTGAGACATCCAGGAGCCCCTCCACCTGAAGATCTTATCTCCAACAAAAAAGTCTTGAATTTGCTACACATAAAACTTCTTCTCCCAGTAGTAAATGGTATCAACATTCCCTTAGTGGTCCAAAACCTAGATAATATGGATTCCTTTTTATCTCACATCCCACATTTACTTTATCAGTGCATCCTCCTAGCTCTGCCTTCAAAATATGTCCTCTATTTCATTGCATTTCAATATTAATTGCGACCATCCCAGTCTAAGCCACCATCATCTCTTACCTCGACTTCTCTAATGGTCTTCTGGCTTCCACTTTTCCTCCTCTTCTTTATCGTACACACAGTAGCCAGAATTACCTTTTTAAAATGCAAATCGAATCACTTCACATTGCTTTTTAAAATTCTCCCATCACACACAATAAAATGCAAACTTCTTCCCATAATCTATAAGGCCTCACATGACTTGGCCTCTGCCTCTCTTAAACCTCAGACCCTACCTCACACTTCTACCTCTCAACTCTAGTCTTGTTACACTGAATGTCTGTCTGTTTCCGGAATATACCAAGAATCCCAATATCTCAGAACCTTTAGACTTATTATACCCTCTGTATGAAATACTCTTCAATGGAGTTTTGCCTGGTTTATGTTTTCCCCTCATCAAAAACTGCTCAAATATCGTGTCCTCATAAAGTTCTTCACTAACCACTCCAACAACAAAATCCTTCCACTTACACTGTTTGATTTTTCTTCATAGTGCTTTTCAGTGCCTGAAGTTATGGCATACTTTTATTTGTTTACTTGTTTATTAGCTTCCTCCACAAGTAGATTATAAGTCAGGAGGACAGGATTTCTGCCTGTATTAACTACTGTATTCTACTTGCTTAGGGCAGTATCTTCCACATATTAAGTGCTCAATAAATCTCTGTGGAAGGAAAGAAGAACAGATAAAAAAGGGAAGAAGGAAGGAGCTAGAATTTTTGGAAATTCATATCCCACTGTTGAAAAACATTGTATGTACAATAATTATCACTGAAATATTTCCCTATGAATATTTGTCAAGTCTCCCCACTAACATATTTATACAACCATTCTTTAAGTTTTGACTTTTTTTTTTTTTAAAATCCACATCATATAATACAATATATTGACTATCTCTTCTACCTTTTTGGTATTTGTGATGGTTAATTTTATGTATCAGCTTGGCTAGGCTATACTAGCCAGTTATTTAATTAAATTCTTCCTAGGTGTGCCTGTGAAGGTATTTTGAAGATGTGGTTAATAGTTAACTCTAAGTAAAGGGGATTACCATCACTAAAGTGCACAGGCCTCATCCAATCAGTTAAAGGCTGTAAGAGCAAAAACTGAAATTTCCTGGAGAAGACATTCTGCCTCAAGATTGCAGTGTCAACTCCTACCAAATTTCCTACCAAATTTCCAGTTTGCTGGCCTGCATTTCAGATTTCAGATTTCAGATTTGCCAGCTCTACAACTGTATAAGCAAATTCCTTAAAATAAAAATCTCTCTCAAGATATGTACCTATATCTGTTTCTTTATGTCTGTCTATCGAGAGAGAGAGAGAGATCTATAGATAGATTATGGATAGAAAGGTCGGTCTGTCGGTCTATCTATCTATCATCGCCTATTGGCTGTGTTTCTCTGGAGAACCCTGACTGTTTAAACTACTTGCCAAAGTCACACTACATATCACAGTACTCTTCCAGTCAGAACATGTATTCAACATTTACCTTCTGGTTTATCTTATAATTATTACAATAATTCATCTGACTTGTCAGGGAATCCATTATCACATCTGTAAGTTCTTTCAGGGGACTAAGACTAAGACAAAATTTTTATGAAGCTTTTTATTGGAGCCCATTTAAAGCAACCATGTTCCCCTTTAGTATAACCTAACTTATCTTGGATCACAGGTCCTTCTCAAATTGATTTCCGATCAAACAATACTCAGAGTCAACTAGAGTTAGGAACTGAAAGGGGTTTGTAACTGACTGGATATGAGAAGCAAAGAAGACAGAGGTTTTTTTGGTTCTTTGCTTTTTAATGATTCCAATATGTAAGCCTAAGATAGCACTGGTAGATTGTACTTATCAGGAGTTGCTCTCTGCTTATCTGTAAGACTATACATACCTACATATTAGCATGTGACTTGGAGTGCCTATCTGTCAATGGAGTATACTTTGTAGCCCCATTGTTGGGTTTGGCTACATGATTTGCTTTCCCCAATGATATATAAACAGAAATGACTTACACCACTGGATATTTCTGTCAATAATCTTCTCTTTCCCATTGCCGTTAGAATAGAATGTTGTAGGGGTGCCTGGGTGGCTCAGTCAGTTGGGTGCTCAACTCTTGGTTTCAATTCAGGTCTTGATCTCAGGGTCCTGCATTGGGCTCTGCACTCAGTGCAAAGTCTGCTTGTCATACTCCTTCTGCCTCTGCTCCTCACCCACTCTACCCCCCACCAGGCTCATATGTGTGCACGTACTCTCTCTCTTGAAGGAAGGAGGGAAGGTAGAAAGAGAGGAAGGAAAGGGGGAAGGAAGGAAGGAAGAAAGGAAAAGGAGAAGGGGGAAGGAAGGAAGGAAAGAATGTTCTATGCAAAGACTATTCCTTCAGTCAAGGTCCCAGAACAGGAAGATACACTGGAGCAAAACCATAGGCAAACTTGTTGATAAACATGTAATGTGAGCAAGGAATTGTTATTTTAAGTAACACACTTCTGGGATCATTTGTTACTGAAGCAAAGTTGACTAATAAAGGCAAAGGGTCTATAACAAAATAAAATACTATGAAAAGTAATGGTAATTTAGGATTACATTAATAGATCAAAGAAATCCTACAAGTTTATATAGCCTAGAATCTGAATTATAAATAAACTTTTGCTACCATTTGGAAATAACCAAAACTATCTTCCATAAGTTTATGAAGATTATTGAAGAACAAAAAAGCCTTTAAATTTTGAATTATCTAAGTAACTGTCTCCATAGCCATAGCTAGGTCAAAATGCATTCAGTGATAGACAAAATTTGACGATCACAATAGTATAGATAACTAGGTTTTAGTTTGGGATGGGATTCTGTTCTCTTGGACTGAGGTATTTGAATTGATTTTCTATTTTCAGTTTTGACATTCCTCATTGCCTTATTAACAATCTTAAAGCTGATGCAGGTTTCTGAATCTGTAGTTCATTATTTAGTATAAACTTTTTTTTTTTTTAACATCTTGGCTAGTAAAAAGGATATCCATTAAATTTCTATGCTTTGGAAATGTTTGAACCAACATCAAGGATTTTCTTTTTTTAATTAGAAAAACCAAAACAAATATAGTAGGTTAAAAAAAATACAGTTCCATGTTATTTTCCTGGTCAGTTAAAAATTTATGACCAACGCATATAGCTTGATTTATTTAAAATTGTGCTTTACTCAAGTGAAATATTCAGTCTTTTAAGACTTGGCATTCACCAAGGCATGAGATGATTTTGGCCTGAAGTTTCTTAAATGCATTATGTATTGATGATCTTATTTCCTGAGCTTTCTGACTGAGATCATGGACAATATGCTACTTATATAACCTTCATTCTTAGATGATATAGTATGTTCAGCTTTTTAAACCAATTATCATAATATTATAGGAATAAATTCACCTAATTAAATGAGTTTTGGAAGATTATGTGATTGTATGTATTTTTTTTCTATATTCTATAACTATAAAGGCTTTATATCATTCATCTGATGTAAAGAAAAGTTCTGACATTTATTCAAGAGCTAAAAATTTGTGATTCGTTTTCATCTAAAACAATTTGCTGTCCCTTTTAGTAATTAGTTTTATTTTTAAAATTGATTTGAGATATTCTTTTTGTTAAATTGCTTTAAAAAATTACCCTTTTATTTCATTTAATATAGACTAGATAAATATTTTCTTTAAAACTGTTCTGTTGTTACATGTTGTAACAACAATACTTACTTCTAAAAACTTTATATTAGTCTTATGTTCTGTTACAGAAAATATTTCATAAATTATGTAAAAGAATTTTTGATATATCAGCATTTATTTTTACCTCCTTAATTAAAAAAAATATATCAGAAGATAAAACCAGGCAATGCTAGGACAAGATTTATGGATGCTGTAGGAAAAGAACACCACGATTATGGCAGAGCTTGTATTTGTTTATCCATGAACCTCCTCCTACCTCCTTTCTTGCTACCTGAATTTTGATTTTGTTCAGGATGGCAATGATTCCAGCCTGAACAATGAATCCCACCCGCTCCAAGCCACTCTTTAGCAATCCTGTTCTCCTTTTTCCCAGACACCCGTGCAACTCAACATGACCTATGATCCACTTGGGTTCCTTTATGGTTTCTGGATTCGTGTCAGTTAAAAAGACCTTCTTCGTTATTGCACCAATTTTAGAAATTCTTCTAAATTATCTTCTGGTGTTTTTATGGTTTCCAATTTTAGGTTGTTTAAATCTTTAACTTACTTGGAATTTATTTCGGTATAAGGAGTGAAATAGTCATCCACCTTTTTTTTTCTTTCTCTCTAAATATAACTTCATCCTTTCATACACTTAGTCATTGTTTTCATTCTTTTTCCCACTAC
This sequence comes from Mustela nigripes, assembly GCF_022355385.1. Taxonomy (NCBI): domain Eukaryota; kingdom Metazoa; phylum Chordata; class Mammalia; order Carnivora; family Mustelidae; genus Mustela; species Mustela nigripes. Next base: position 110,587,082 of record NC_081568.1, on the reverse strand, counting down.
ACACTTACCCGGGTTTAAAACATTTTTGATTCTCAGGGTGAGGTATTATTAAAAGGAGGAAGTAACATTAGGACTCTCATATTTTAATTATCTTTGGCATTCAGGGAAAGCTTCTATTATACTTAAAAGTTTGAATAATGGGAGATCAAGAACAACCTGCTAGAAATACCTCTTCCTTCCTCCACTTTATGTAAACATCCACTTTAGAGTGAAAATACCAAAGAGAAAAAAAAGAACCTTCCATAAATATATGTGAAATATGATGATTTATCTAAAATTTTGTCGAAAATTTTGGGGTGTCAAAGAGACTTCTGGCACTACAACTTTTAAAAGCTACACAGAGATCTCTTGTAATTAAATTCTGTGTGTTTAACAAAGGAAGGAATCACTTCTTGCTTTCTGGAGAGGAGCTATGCTTCATATATCCCCTTTCCCTCTGAATGGATTCTCTTTACAGATAGAAATAGAATACAACCATTCATAGTTATGATCTAGGTTAGGAACATAAGTTTACAGGGAGACTCCCTTTAAAATAGTATGAACCCTTATTAATAGATTTGAGAAAAGATAATTTTTTACAAAACTGGCAAACATGAATACTTGTTGAAGATGAGTGATGATAGTACTTGGAGGTTTATCCTCCAATTCATTCTTCTTTATGTATATTTGAAAAGCTCCATAATGAAAAGAGTGAAATTTTAGGGGCGCCTGGGTGGCTCAGTCGTTAAGCGTCTGCCTTCAGCTCAGGTTATGGTCCCAGCGTCCTGGGATCCAGCCCCACATCAGGCTGCTTGTTCTGTGGGAAGCCTGCTTCTCTAACTCTCTCACTCCCCCTGCTTGTGTTCCCTCTCCCGCTGTGCCTGTCTCTCTGACAAATAAATAAATAAAATCTTAAAAAACAAAAAAGAGTGAAATTTTAAATATTTATTGGTCATTTATGCCTTACTTTGTACAAAGATTCTTAGAACAATGGGAGAGAGGCTTCCAGCAAGAGATAAGGAGGGCTCACTTCAGAAGGATGCATTCATATCAATTAACACCTGGAAATAAAGTTATCATTTTCTAAGCATTTGGAAATAATCTTTGTCTACCCAAGAGGAATGAAAAGCCTGAAAAGAGAACAGGACAAAATCTTCAAAATGTAATAGAGAATGAATCTGAAGACAACTATCAAACGTTCTTGAAAACAATGTCTTTCCATTAGACTAAAGTTGTGTTACATCACTCCATGAGTGTGGCTGACTAGTTGTTATGAGTCAACATCACACCCCAACTTTTAGGACATTATGTCATAGTTTTGTAGCTATTATTTCTTCTGTGAACAAAGGGTCCTTCTCTTCACTAATATTTTGAGCTGTTCAGGCAAATTTAGAATCTAAAATATAAACAGTATGACATTTAGATTATTAAGGACCCAAATTAAGTAATTAACAAATATAAAAGACATTAAATACCATATTATATAAAGGATATAAAATATTCAATATCATATATCTATCCTCTGATTTCCATTTCAAATCTGAGATTCAAATATTTTTTGATTTGAAATGAAGTAAGAATGAAACATGAAACAGCTTGATTTTCATTAAAGCTACATTTGTATTGAATTCTCACTTAAAATGTTCTAATCTTATAGCTTCATTTTTTTAAATCAATATTCAGTTCTGCAAAAATGTAATTACAAGAACAAGAGAAAAATGTTGGTGAATGTGGTATGGTTTCTTCCCAAACCAGATCCCTCTTGTAGGTAGGTGATTGAAGCCAAATGTTATATCATGTTTATTGTCTTCATTTCTCTCCCCAGACCCCAAAAAAAGAAAGAAAAGAAAAGAAAAAAATTTATAAAAATAGACAATGGCTGAGAGGGACCAGGATACATCAAAAAATCAAAATCATTTTCAAATATGTCACAAAGATGTAAATGAAAAGAACTGGAAAATAAAATGACTCATTTTAAATAACAAAGAAGTGGCAAACAGAAGGAATAGATAAGAGGAAAAAAAACAGTAAGAAGGTGGGGAAGGGGATTGTGTTTTGTTTTCATTTGTATTGTTTTGGCTGGCAGGGAGAACAAGGAATTTTGGGGGAAAAGAAGATGTATAAAGAAGGTTTTTATGAAGTTTTGAAGAGTGATTGGTATATGCATACTATGCTTTTAGAGTCATATCTGTATTTATTTAGGATGTGTTTCTAAGTTGACATAAGTCTATCTGAAGTTGAAATAAAGTAGACCCAGTTTTATTCAACTTTCAGTTTAATAAAATGAGCTTCACTTATGTTAGCCTAAAGTATGTGTGTTGATGCTGCTTCTTAAGATCACTATTTAAAAAGAAGTTGAATTAATTTCATTATCAGTGACTCAAATATTAGCTGATGTTAAATCAAAGACTGGGAGAAGACTCTCTGTGGTGGAAACCTTCATTGCTCATTCATCTTTCCACCAAATTCAGACACAGGATTGATAAAAAGATCACAGACGTTGTTTTTACCTAGAACACTTGTGTTTCAGATCTACCACATACAAGGCGGGTGATTTTAGGCAAATCAAACATAATAGCTTCTATTTCTTCATAGTAAATTCAATGATTACATTTTTTTTAGTTCAGAAGTTCCATTTGTTTCCCCCCCCCCCAAATTGCCTCATACTGTTTGAGAATGTCATTTGCTTTTCCATTTCCATTTGCTTATGCTGAAGTCAATATCTAATAATTCTACTTTCTAAAGTTCTTGGGTTCTAACCATGCTGTTGTGTTTGTTGATTACAACTGATGATGGATGATTTTCCCATGTAATTTGTAATCATGGATTGTCAGTGCATTTAAATCAGAGCTTTATTTGTGGCAATGCTGCATGATGTCCTTCTAGAATGTTTCGTGCTTTCACATCTGGGCAAGATGGAGTAATGGGGACTATATTTACCCTCCTGCCTGAAACAACTAAAATTCTGGACAAAATATATGAAACAACAGTTTTTAAAGACAACACACAGTAAGCAATGAGGACAATGTTCTTTCAGAGATGAGAAATAATGAAGTAAGATCCATGATTAGGAGGATTTCCAGGGAAAGGGCACACAGATAAGGCCCAGCCGTTTTTTTGACATGAAAAAAATGGAATTGGTAATGTGGAAGACCAAGAAAGCAAAAGATTACATATCAGAATATCCAGGAAGAGAGCTGTAGAGAGAGAGAATTCCAGAGATCAGTAGACAGTCTCCTCATATCTAACGTGCTAATTAAAAGGCAAATTGGACAGGTTGGACCAAAAAGTAAGACCTAACTATGCATTATCTACCAAAACACTCACTTTAAATTATAAAACCTAAAGATAAAGTACAGAAAATTATATATACCATGCCAATGCTAACCATAAGAATGTTGGTGGGGCTATATTAATTGCAGGCAAAATAGACTTTACGGAGAAGAATATTACCAAGGATAAAGAGAATCACTTTTTAGACTGATTTGGTGTTTGCTTCTGCATTTCTCCCCATGAGTATTATTGGCTTTGATATTAACAGAAAATGGGGAGAAGAGTGTAGGCCTTAACCAAATAAAAGGCAAGAATTTGGCAAAAAAAAAAAAAAAAAAAAAAAAAGCTTTCCCAAAGCTGGGAATTTCTTGGCTTAAAGTTTTCTAGACATACTAATCTCAAATCTAAATGTTGTCCTAAGGCAAATTCTGAGGAGACTTCATTTTCTGACCCAGAATGCAGTGTTATGAGCTTTTCTGTGTTTGGTGTTATAGGGTTAGTTTTTTTCTACTTCCCTTTTGCTGGACTTGTGTGAGTCCATCTGTTTACAAAGAGTCTCAGGTCTAACCCCCCATCTTACCTCATCCAAGCTTTGCCTCCCCGTACGTCTCTGCTTACAACAAACGAGAATACTTCCCATGCCCCAACCTAAGACAACTCTACCATCAGTTCACACTTTTAGCTCTAATTTTTAGTTTTTTCTTCACTTTTTATCTCTGGGGATTTCCTTTCCTTTCTGGCAAGCTCAGCTATGCATGTAAAGGATATTTGTTTTATTTTACCAGGATTTGTTGTGTATCTTTTTTGGAGGTTTTTTGGAGATAAGTTGCCATATTGCTGGTAATGAAAGTCTGTCTTCATCTAAGTGAAATGGAGATATTAGTGTCTATCACAGGATGAGGGTAATATTTGAAGATTAATATTTTTATAAAATACCCAACACAGGGCTTGGAGAATGGTTAGTGCTTGATACACATAGTTATCATGGGGTAAGAGACCATGGTGTCAATGCCATGGTGCTCTGAAGATTACAAAACTCTAGAAAGAGTATGCTCTGGAGAACAAAAATAGGTTGGACAGATTTTTGTAGTTCCAGTAGGAATTTATCAATACTTTTTTCAAAAACCTTTCACTTTTTTTTGTATTCATGATTATAATTTTTTTACATGAAGTACTCTTCCCTTTCTGAGGAAAAAATAGTATACAAAATGGTTTCATTATTTGAGAATAACTACTGTCTAAACAAACTACATGGGTGCCTGGGTGGCTCAGTGGGTTAAAGCCTCTGCCTTCAGTTCAGGTCATGATCCCAGGGTCCTGGTATCTAGACCCACATCAGGTTCTCCACTCAGTGGGGAGCCTGCTCCCTCCTCCCTCTCTGCCTGCCTCTCTGCCTACTTGTGATCTCTGCCTGTCAAATAAATAAATAAAATCTTAAAAAAAACTACACTGAATAATTAGTTCTAATAATTAGTTAGAGATTAATTCTAGAGAAGGAAAAGTTTATCCATATCTTTGTTGAACTAGTATTGAAGGTACTGAGATACAAAATAGATAGTTTTGCCCTAAAAAAGCTGGGGATCTGGTGGAAATATGAAACACATACATACCTGCAAAAATGCAGCTGACTGTATTACCAGAAAATATGTGGTTAAAAAAAATGCAATGGTTACAGATAAGAAATATTATGGGAAGGTCAGAAGAGGGCAAGCATTTTGGTTTGAATTAGTCAGGAAAGACTTCACAGCAAATGTGAAAATAACTAGGTAGAATCGGTTAGTGGGGTAAAAAGATAGCCAGAAGAGAGGGAAAAAAGATAGGCATGAGAATGGAAGCAGCAAAATGAAGAACTAAGAAGGCTAGCCTAACAAGAGGGTCCTTCATCAAAAGGAGGAAAAAGCACATTGAGGATGGTTCTGAACATCAAGGACTTATATTTTAATTATTAAGAACAAATGAAAATTGAGACAGTGTCATGGGGAAAAATACTTTATAGGATAATTGCCACTCCAAGATACTATACAAAATGCTTTTTTATATATGTATCTTTCTTCTAGCCCCAGAAAATATACTTCTGAAGCTAGGGGCTTCAGCTGTCTTATTCACTGCTGTCATCCTAGCATTTAGATCACAGTTTAGAGGGGTGCCCATGAAAGAAAGAAAGAATGATTCATCTGGCAGTAGTATGCAGAACAAACTAGGTATAAGGAGAGTTTTGAGACAGGACAACAAGTTAAGCTTTTGAGATAAAGCAGGTGCAGTGAGAATGGAAATTACAGGAAACATTGTAAAACCACTGGTGACTTACTCATTGTGGCAGTTTTGGTGCCTGGCATAGTGCCTAAAGACAGCAGGCCCCCTGGTAAATGTTTATTTAATGAGCAAGGGGAATGATATTAAACATTGTGACTCTATTTGTTATAGGAATACGGTAGGGAAGGGCATGGAATATGACTTTGAAGTCTCTATTCTTAGTGACTGGAAGGATGGTGATGCCATGAACAAAAATAGACAAACTAGGAAGGAAGAATTGTTTCAGGGAAGAAAATGCTGCATTTTATTTTAGAAATGTTGAATCCAGTTTAAACTCTAAGATACATGCACATGCTTAGAGTTACTCAACAAGTTCCATAACAGCTTATGTTTCGCAGGTAAGTTATCTATAATATAATTCTTCATATTTTCTGGCAAATGATTTCTAGAGTTATCCTTTCTTTAAAATACCAGAAAAATTCAGTGACATTCTTGCATGGGTTCTCTTAAAATGAACTATTTTAGTGTAAAAAATAAAAATGTTGGTAATCCAAATGAGTTTCTATTTTTATATTTTAAATATTTTATTTATTATATTTTATTTTACTAAAGTTCAATTAGCCAACATATTATACATCATTAGCTTCAGATGTAGAGTTCAACTAATTCATCAGTTGTGTGTAGCACCCAGTGGTCACCACATCACATTCCCTTCTTAATGCCTGCCACCCAATTACCCCATCCCCCCCAACTCCCTCAGTTTATTTCCTGTAGTTAAGGGTCCCGCATGGTTTTTCTCCATCTCTAATGAATTCTTTAAGATTTTTATTATTTTATTTGGCAAAGAGAGCGCAAGCAGGGGGAGTAGAAGAGGGAGATCTAGAAGCAGGTTCCCCACCAAGCAGGGAGCCTGACTGGGGACTGATTCCTGGACCCTGGGGGACTGAGCCACCCACAGAACTTTAACATGATAATGTTAAATGTATGTAGTTTTTTGTTTACATTGTTTTCTCTCTGTAATTTTTAACAGTGAGCCATCACAATTTTTCTTCCTCTTTCTCCTTTAAATAATTTCTCTCTCACATTTTTTTCTAATTTTCATATTATAGCAGAGTGGATTTTTATAGTACCAAAATATGTTCCTTATGTTGGGAATTTACATATGACCAATGTACACATGTGGGGGTTAGTGGGATTCAAAAATGACCACCCAAATCCCCATTCCTTTGTGTACAAGCCGTAGGATCTTCTCACCTTGAATATGGGTGGGACCTATAATTATGATGGGATAGTCACTCCCTTGATTAGGTTATGTCATATAAAATTTCATCAAAGCCAACTAAGGGACAGATACTTCTGCTGTTCTTGCGGAATTGCTGTATTGTGGAGAGGGCCACATGTCAGAGAATGGTGTGCAGCTTCTAGAAAGCTGCAAACAGTCCCCAGTTGACAGCCAGCAAAGAGCAAAGAATTCAGTCTTAAAGGTTAAGAAAATGAATTCTGCCAGTAATCAGTGAGTTTGAAAGACCCCAAATCTTCAGAAGTGATTATAGCTCCAGCTGACACCTTAATTACCAACCTGAGAGAGCCTGAGTTCAAGACTCAGTTAACTTATACCTGGACTCCTAACCCATGGAAACTGTGACATAATAAATTTGTGCTGTTCTTAAGCTGCTCAATTTATAATTTTTATGCAGCAATGGAAAACTAACACATCACTTATAACTTTATTATAAACCACCATGATTCTTTATCTTAAATATTAAATGTTTGTATCATATCTTATTTTTTAATTTTTAGACACCTATGACCCTTGTTTATATATTTCTTTGTCTGTAATTATCCGAAGATTAGACTTTGATGGCCTCTGTCATGGATCAGTAGCTAAATCATTTCTAGATTATTATCATTTTACTGTTTTAGAACATCTTATTAGATTATCACTGACAAATCATAACCCTTCTCTTCAATATTTGTTAATCATAAGCTTTGATTCGTAATATTTTTACTCACAGGGTGCCTGCATGGCTCAGATGGTTAAGCATCCAACTCTTGGTTTTGGCTCAGGTCATGATCTCAGGGTCATGAGATCCAGCCCCTTGGTTGGGCTCTGTGGTCAGTGAGGAGTGCTTGAGATTCTCGCTCTCCCTCTTCCTCTTTCCATTCCCCTCTTCACGCTCTCACTCTCTCTCAAATAACAAATAAGCTTTAAAAAAATCTTACCTTTAAAAAAAAATAGTAATATTTTTAAAAATATTTAAAAATCTTTAAAAAATAATAGCAATATTTTTAGTCCTATGTTTAAGATACAAACTGACAGCAAATATTAAATAATTATAAATAATCATCTCTGGTACTGCAGAAAAGGAATGACACTTAATGTGTGGGTGTGAGTGAGATATCTGTAAATTACTGGCATACTTTTTAATTTCAAATGGATATTTGGTGCTTAGGTAGTTTTATCTGAACTTTTAGCAGTAGCCTTAACCATCTTTTTAAGTGTCAATTTTTAGTCAGTTTACATTTTCAGGTACAGAAACAGGTCAGTGAAGTGCTCTTATTCTGAGGGTTTTGTTGGTGAGGTTTTGTTTTTTAACAAGGTAATACTGACATATAATAGGTGCACAGAAATATATAAGTCATAGCTCTACTGCTCAGTCGATTTTTCACTCCCAAGTGATCAGCAACCAGATCGATAAATAGAACGTAACAGAATCTCAGAAGCCCCTTTCCAGTTCCTACACTCCTGTCCCCAAAAGTAACTACTAACCTGACTTCCAACAGCCCAGATTCATTTCACCAGTTTTCAATCTAAGTCAATGGACTCATGCAGTTTTCTCTTTAATATTTGGATTCTTTTACTCAGCTTTGTTTGTGAGATTTATTTACATTGTGGCAATTATAGCTCACTAATTTTTATTGCCATTCAGTATTCTCTGCTATGAATATGGAATAATTTATTCCACTGTAGATGGACATTTGGTTTGTTTCCAGTTTCCATCTACAGCAAACAGTGCTGCTATGAACATTTTTCCCCATGTCTTTTGTTGAGCAGATGCACATATTTCCATTGGGTTTATGCCTAGAGAAGTGGTTGTTTCAATTTACACTCTCAGTGAACTGAAAATGTTCCAGATCTTCCACATCATCACCAGCACTTGATATTGTCCCTTTTTAATCTTTAACAGTGTTAGAGAAGAGGAGTGCCATAGCTTTATGGTTTTAATGTACATCAGCCTGACAAATAATTTGGTTATAACTGTCTTCATAATTTACTGGCTATTTGGATATACTCTATCTTTCTTTCTTTTTTTTTTATTAATATTTTATTTATTTACTTGACAGAGAGAGAGCGAGAGAGGGAACACAAGCAGGGGGAGTAGAAGAGGGAGAAGCAGGCTTCCCTCTGAGCAAGGAGCCCGAAGCGGGACTCGATCCCAGGACCCTGGGATCATGACGTGAGCCAAAGGCAGCTGCTTAATGACTGAGCCACCCAGGTGCCCCTGGATATACTCTTTCTTTTGTGAAGGGCTTTTTAAGTCTTCTGTTCATTTATCCATAGGATTATCAATCATTTATTTTTTTACTTGTCTGAGCTCTTTATATATTATGGATATGAGTTATTCATTAAATATATAAACAAATATATTTTCTCACCCTATAGCTTGCCTATACTTTCTTAATGGTGTTTTCTGATAAATAGGTATTGTAAACTTTAACGTAGGTCAGTATATCTTTTTTTTCCCTTTTCATTTATTGCTCTTTGTGTCCCTTTTAAGAAAACTTTGCCTGCTCCAAAGACATGAATATATTCTTCTATGTTTTATTCTGGAAGCTTTATAATTTACCTTTCACATTTTGCTCTACAATTCATCTGGGATTGTTTTGATATGTAGCCTTCTGGATATTCTATGTACATGATCATATTATTTGCAAATAGCAGTTTTATTGCTTTATTTCTGATCTTTGAGCCTTTTATTTATTTTTATTGCACAGGCACGTGAAAAGAATTTGTATTCTAATATTAGATGTGGTGGTCTATCAGTGCTGGTTGGTTCAAGTTTGTTCATTGTCTTGTTTAAATTTTCTACACCCATAGTGATATTTTGTCTACTAGTTTTATTGGTTTTTGAGAGAAGATTTTTAAGTACCCTATTATGCTTGTGGTTTTATATATTTCACTTTTGAGATTTATGACTTTTTGCTTTATATATATTTTTGTTTCAAGTAGGGTCCACACCCAGCACAGAGCCCAGTGTGGGACTTGAACTTATGACCCTGAGATCAAGAGCTGAACTAGATCAAGAGTCAGGTGCTTAAGGGACTGAGCCACTTAGGTGCCCCACTTTTTGCTTTTATATATTTTAAAGCTATATGATTAGGTTAATTCAAATCTTGAATTATGATATTCTCCTGGTGGGTTAATCTCTTTATTGTTATAAAATTTCCCTCTTTGTCTCTAGCAATACTTCTTGCTTTTATATTCACTTTGTTCTGATATTATCCTAAGAATGTTTTGGTTTCCTTTCAGGATCTCTTAGATTTAAGCTGCTTTAATGCTAGATTCCCTCAGCGTAAAAGGTAAGCTTTCTAGTACTTTGGGATAACAAAATACATTTAAATGCAATATTGATAATACCTGTTTTAAATGATATTTCAAAACACCTTCATATTTGCTATATTATTTTCATAACCTGTCTCTGTAGGCTAGGCTTATTTGAAGATACTAATATCTAGGTGATTATAGTCAATATACTTGACTACTAGAGACGCATGGGTAACAACCAATCAAAACAGATATTGTTCAGTAGGGCATAATGGTTGATCTAGACTGAATAACAGCTCAGATTACAGCCAAAACACTCTTTTTCAATTATTAAGCTTATTTTAATAAAATCAAAGCAGTATGAATATTTGCATAATGACAGATAAGATCAAGCTAAGGAATTAACCACAAGTGAATTAACGTATAAATGTACAAAGAGAAATTCAGAGAAGACCAAGATAAAAATTATTCTTTAGTCATCCTTAATGATGGGTTTTATTTATGTTTATTCACCTTTACTTTATGAATGACTTATCTTTTCCCCTCAAATCTTTTTTTGAAAAGCAGTGGTATATAAATAAATACTGTTCAGACCAACAGGTATCAACTTTCTATAACTACAGAAGCCAAGAATATTTAAAAAGTTGCTATGTATCATCTTTTAAAATCCACTCTGATCATGTAACTTCATTTTATATGTAACATCAAGCCAGCCAACACTGATTTAGTTTCTTTCTGTCAACTTAAGGTCAAACTTTTGTTGATGGCTCTTTGAAACTTTATTGATTTCTAAGAGCATGGATTGCCTATTTTCTTGAATCTTATCTAATTTGACATGCCATATTTGAAAAGGAAGTAGGGTAACCTCCAGAATACTGATTGCAAGTTCAACAATTTAATAGTATAGTTATTCTAAATGAAATAAATCTTGTTTCACATATTACAAATATATATAAAAGTTCTAGTTGAACTATATTCAAAATAAATTTGAGATGGGATTTTCGACTTATTTACTATAAGCTTCTTTCATTTAAAATTAAAATATTAATGGAGATACTATTATACATGTTTTTTCCTGCATTAATATTTTAATTTCAGATTTATTTTCTATTTAAAGATGACATATTCATTTCACATAAGTGTATAGGAATAAGACAAGATGTGTGGTTATTAAAAATATCAAGAACTTAGTTCTAAAAGCACAATAATTTTGTGGCGAGTATGCTGCCTTGGCTGGCTACAGCTCTGGCTACAATCTCCTCAGACTCCAGCCTAGGTACTGCTTGGAGTGAGCAGCTGCCATAGCACAAAGAACTTAAGGGGCAAGGGTGACACAGAGAGGTGGCAGTATGAAAGCAGAGCAGGGCACTGAAGTTGTTCCATAGTCTTCAGTTGGCTTCACGCTCTACTAACTACCTACATAGTCTTATGCTTTGCCCTTTTTTATAAAATTATCTTACTCTTACTATGTAGCATATCAAAATTTTATTCATTTCTTCCACAAATACTAAATTCCAACTGTAAAGCAATATATTAGTTTTCTATGGCCGTATCACAAATTATCACAAATGTAGCAGCTTAAAACAATACAAGCTTATTAACTCACAGTTCTGTAGGTCAGGAGTCCAGGCGCGACATGATTGAAGTCTCTGCTCAATGTCATCGAGCTAAAACCAAGGTGTTGGCTGGTTATACACTTCTTACAGGGCTCAGGTTCTCATTCAAGCTCATCCGGGTTGTTGGAAGAATTCAGTTCTTTGTGACTGCAAGCCTGAGGTCCCTGGTTTTTGGCTAGCCCTCAGCCCTTTTAGCTCCTAGAGGCTGCCCATTGTTCCTTGCCACACAGCCTTTATCCACAACCTGAATGTTACATTCTTCTAGACCAGTCAGGATATGTCTCTCTGACTTCTTCTACGATCAGCAGAGAAAACTCTGTTTTTAAAGACTCATATGATCAGGTCAAGCCCACCAGGATGGCCCCCCTATCTTAAGGTCAACAGACTAGGGACATTAATTGCATCCATAAAATCCCTTCATTGTAATACATAGATTAGTATTTGAGTGAATAAGTAGAGAAGATATACCTACATCAAAGGTCAGGAATCTTGGAGGACCATCTTAGAATTCTACTTAAGAGTCAACTATTTATTATGTGTCTCATTACTTGTACACATTAGTGTGTGTGGGGGAATATTTTATATATATATACCAGTCCATATAGAGCAAAAATTCTAGAAAGTTTAGGGAAAAAAATAATATGTAAGATATTAGTATCCTATTGTTTCAAGAGCTTTAGAAAATATCCAGATATAAAGTTACCACAATAGGCTAATATACCTGTTTCATATTTATCATTCTCTTCTAGTATTCAGTTAACTATTTTTAACAGATGCATTTTTTCACATTAACACGTATATAATGAAAATGTATAAGTTATAGTTTTGCCATTTCAGCACTCCTTTTTTATTTTAGATTCATAGAATTTCAGGGAGGAACCTTAAAGAACATGCCATCCTTTACTAGCATTTAAGGTCAAGGTAGTTGAAAAGAGAGCTTTCCTGTTTATAGCTAATAAAATATCAAGATTCTATTATATGTCTTATGAATACGTGTATTTCTTTTCAAATGATAACAGATGTGACCATCCTAATGAGTGCATTTCTTGAAATAGAGCAGAAACTTAAATAGCTGGAATGGGCAGGATACCAAGGAAACAGACTAATCAGGCAGATGGTGACTGTTTCCTAGGGAAAGTCTGAGTAAACCAGTAACTCTACAGTAGTGATCTGAAAATAAAGGAACATATGTGAGCATGGAAACTTAATGTTTTTCATATATTTTTTCATTACATTTAATCATTAGACTTTTATACATATTGTTATTCATTACCATGGATCACATGTTGAAATTTAGGTTGTTTCCTTCATTATAATGTTTTCTCTTCATATTAACAAAGTTTTGCCAAAAAAGCCACTTTTTAATAACTGAGATGCAGCAATGAATTTCTTTTCTTTTTCTTCTTCTTCTTCGTTTTTTTTTTCATAGGAAAAAGCAACTTTTGAGCATTTCTACAGGCCTTTTAAATCAATCATTTTGAAATGAATTGACTTACAAATTTTTAGATTTATAAATGACCAAAATCTGTTACATAAAAAATAAAAAATCACAATAAACTGAAATGCATTTGCTAAAGAATGAAATTTTACTAAAAAACAAAAGTAAAAAAAAATATATCCTAGCAGGAAACCAGGAACGGAATAAAAACACAGAAAGGTATCTCTGGCACAGTGCCCTGAAGGTCAACAACCATGGCCAACAGCATGAGGTAATGTCAGAAATAAGAAAATACCCTGGGTCAGACCTTATCATTCTGACCCTAAGACCATTAGTGATCACATAAAAATGTAATCTATATAAGGTTTTATGAAATTGTTATATATTGTATCTCATCTCTACCTTATAACACCCTGGTGGGGCAAAGCAGTTCTTGTTATCCCCATTTTACAGACATATAAACAGAAATTAGTTTTCTAAAATTCTTAGTTACTAAGTGGCAGATCAGGAACAAGACCTCAGTCTTTTAAATCCAATACACTTTTGATGAATGGAATAGTCAGGAGAGAGTGGCTCTGAGTTAGGAAAATGCCCTGTAGCAGCCTAATTATAATACAGACAGCCCATAGCTTGCCTGCATTCTTAGGAGAGCATGATATATTTATAACGATAATGCTTTTGGATTATCATTATTTAAAAAAAAAAAAAGAAAGAAAGAAACACTAACCTGTACTCACTTTCTTTTCAAAAGTTGCGAATGGTTTGCACTATCTCATAGAAATTTCCTTGCATCAGTTTCTTTGTCTCAAATGAAGGAAATCAAAAGGAACAAGGGGAATCTGAGGGACCTTAGAAGGAGTGTCCTTTTGATTGATTTCATGATGCTTAAGATAGTTCCACAAATGAGTAAATTAGCTAGGGAAGGATAGGAAGGGTAAACTTGAAAAAGGTGGTTTAGAGGAACCATCTTTAGGGGGCTCTGTAATCTGATGCAAGAGCAAATGTATATGTTCACCATCCTCCAAAAAGGGTAGGGGACACTCTAGTTATAAATAAATTTACACTGATGAAGCTAATCTAATGATACTTAATGTATAAGATAAAAAACTAAAAGGGTAGTGGTACCTACCTGGTCTTCACCTTCCTTTTTATCTCTGATAACAGCTGTCCATCTATATGGAAACAAAATGAGACTATTTACTTACTCATTTCTTTTTAAAATCTTGTATTTTGAAAAAAAAATTCAAGATTATAAAAGTTATTAAATGTTACAAAGAATTTTTGTATTTACTTCACCTGTCTATTCATATGTTAACATCTTACCACAAGACCATTATAGAGCAGGAAATTTATGTTGAGAAAATACTATTTACTAACCTATAGATGTTACTCAAAAGTAACTGATCACACATTGCATTTAGTTGTCGTGTCTCCTTGGTCTCCTTCAATCTGAGAATTCCTCAATCTTCCCTTATCTTTCATGACCCTGGCACTTTTGAAGAGTGCTGGTTGGGTATTTTGAAGAATGAGTCTCATTTTGTGTTTCTCATAATTACATTGAGGTTGGGCATTTTGGGCAAGATTGCCATAGAAGTGGTGGTGTGCCCTTCTCAGTGAATCATGGCACGATGCATATGAGGTTGATATGCCTCATTATTGACGATACATATGGATGATACATTGAGACATATTAGCAACATGTGCCTCCATAAAGCACTGAAAAAGTACAACATACTCAGACATAGTCCTTTCCTTTTCACAGGCTAGATGTTGGTGATCAGGGTGACCCTGAAAGCTATTTGTGGAAGAAGTTATTTCTTCAGCCTGGGTCCATGAATGACTGCAGGAGGCAGAATCCTTTCCACCTCTAGCCTCTAAACTGCAGCTCTCTTGGGCTATTTATGTGTGAGAAAAATAAACTGTTACTGTGTTTGAGCCATTGTATACTTTGAGTCCTTTCATTAAAGCTGTATTCTACTTTGTTGTATTAACCAGAGTTAGATTCATGTCCAACTAGAGGAAGTGCTTCATTCAATAATACTCCTATGATTTCTTCCATCTTTATTAGTAGTTGCCAAATCTATGTCCACAGCCCATATTTTCCACAAATATTTCTATTCAGCTCCCCCCAAATTCAAGTTTGAAATAGTTGAAGCTTGATATACTTTAATTATATTGTGTTTAGGTCCTCCTTGTTTTTAAGCACCCCAAAACTAGTCATTTTTTTACAGTGTTTAATCAGATTTACCAATTTTTTTTTTTCCACGCAGACATTGCTTCTTGCATCCCACATACTTTGGCAGTTCTCTTAAGGAAGATCTGCAAATAGTAAACCCTCTCTCTTTTTCTGAAAAAATGTCTTTATTTCATAATAAATCTTGAATGATAGTTTTATCTTTTGAAGATACTTGTTTCCCAGCATGAAAGTTGTAAAAATAAAAATGGATTAAGTTAATCTGAAAAATACAGAGCTTCTCAGATTGGATTTTATTGGATTTAGAATATAAGTTTAAGCCATACTTTTTTTAAAGAATCACACCTAAAATATAATAATCTCAAAAGATTGAAAGTAATGGAATGAGAGTAATGGGATAAAAACAGTTACACAAAATACCTAACCAAAATGAATCTGGCAAAGTAATACTGATATTAGAAAAAACATGTAATAGCAAGATCATTATTAGGATTAAAAAAGTGATTACTTAATAATAAAATGATCAGTGCACTATGATGACTAGGACTACTAGAGCTGATCAATATCCATTTTCTCCTTTTCTTTTTTGACACACAACTAAAATACTTTCATAGGCTTCGTAGAATTTTATTGGTATCACAGAGTTGACTTTTAGCCATTGGAATATGTCCAAAAGCTATCTGCCACTTCTAGGTCTGGTATGTTAAATCTTTTGATTTGTGACTTTTTAGACCTTATACCCATTCTGCAGTGATTTTGGAAACCTGTTGCTGAAGATGGTTATGAACTAGCTACTGCTACATGCCTTCCATTTTCCCCCTTACTGATCAGACATTTTATTATAGTTAATTCAGTTCATGATCCATTAATGTACATTAGATGTGTGTATGCATGTTTGGCAGTGATGGGTGGTAAAGATAAGTTGTGTCTTCGGTTCATAGGATCTCATTTCAGAAGAAGACAACTATTCACATATTGGAGAAGACTGCACATTCATTGAATATCTTGAACTTTGAGCTGAATGCACTGACTGGAAGGGGCTCTCAGTTGTCTTCTCTGGGGAGGAGATGAGTATAGTCTGCATGTAGAAATAACAGTAAAATGCATTTCTCAGAAGTCTTACAGTTGGGTTGAAGTCATGTGGACAAAAGTGATCTAAGCCACTCTAGTCCTGGGACACATAAATCACTTATTTGTTCCATCCTCTACTTTCTGTTCCCAGCTTGAGGTGATCTTGGAGAAGATTGAGTGCCACTAAGAAGGATGATTGATAATAAAATAGATAATCCTCTGAAAGGCTGATCAGTAATGCAAGGAGAAGACACTGGTAAATATTATCAGGAATGAAAATAAAATAACTCTAGATATGGTATAAATTAAAATATCAAAAATCATAAGAAAATTATTAAAATTTTATAAAAATAAATTTTAAAACACAAATGGAAAATTCTCTATACAGATTTAAATGACCTAAATTAACTCGAGAAGAGTAAACCTGTATCTGAGGATACAGTCATCACAGAAATTGAATCAGCAGGCAAAAAGCTATCCAAAATAAAGACACCAAGCATATACACTCTTAGAAGCAGGTTCTACCAATATTTCAAAGGACAGAAAAATCCCTCTTTTCAACAAAATATGATTTAAAAAATTGAAAAAAGGAAATTACATAGCACGGATATAAAGTTAGTATATTCTGTATACTAAACCTAGAAAACCAAGAGAAAGAAAAATTATTGGTTTAACCACCCTTTTGAGTATACACGCAAATGTCTTAAAGTGTTGACAATCTACACGCAAATGTCTTAAAGTGTTGACAATCTGAATCAAACATTTAAAAAAATATATGTAATGGTCAAGGGTGGTTTATCTGAGGAATAACATTTGAGCATTATAAAATTCTCACTAGCATTAGGCAAATATTGCCCATTTATTCCACCAATAACCATCATTACTCTGGAGTTTCTAACCAATGTAATAAAGTAAGAAAGAAATAACAGTTGTATAGAGTAGGGAGACTCACATACTTATTGGAAGATTATTTGCATAGGGAATCCAGTAGTGTCTATACCCAGAAAACAGGAATTAATATGAGGGTCAGGCTAAGTTTCTGCATGGAAGAGCAAGTACCCATATCAAGAGAATATCGTATGCCACTGCTAATCAGACTGACACGTGCTTAACATTATTCGAACAATGCATTAATCAATGTCACTGATATTTCCCTTCTAGATACTGATACTAGATATATTAATAAGACTATGCTGTTATTTCAGGAATAAATTAATAGACTAATAAACAAAATGCAGTGACAGGAACAAATACACATATGTGAGAACTTGGAATATGACAGGCATGACATTACAATTCAGTGCAAAAAGACCAGACAACTCAAAAAACTGATGCTGGAACGATTGTTAGGCACATGGGAAAACAAAATGTCTGCCTCAGACTATTTATAAGGATATATTCCAAATGAATGAAATTTAAATGAAAAGATAAAAACTTTAAAACTTTTAGAACAATATAGAAGAATTTAGGAATTCAGGGTAGGCGAGGTAGAAAAATATTGTCAACTTGATAACATTAATATTAAAAATTTATATTCTATAAAAGACATCAAAATAAAATTAAAAGAGAAGTCACAGATGGGGAGAATATATTTACCAATGCATACAGCTAATAAAATGCTTCATATTTAGATCATATAAAGAGATCCTCAGACAGATAGAAAAGAGCAAAAGAGGACAAAACATGAATACAGTTTACAGAAGAGGAGACCCAGATGGTTAATAAACAGGTGAAAATGCCTATTTTACTATCAGGAAAATGCCAATGTGAACAACTGGGTTTACATATAATACAGAACAGATAGATAAAATTCGAAATGATTGAAAAAAGAAACCTACCAAATTCTTAATATGTTAACATGTAACACACACACAGAGACATGCACACACCAACGACAACAACACAAAGCACAGAAACAGAAAGTCTGCTAATAGGATCATAAATGTGTACAACTGCTACAGCAGACACTGTTAGCTGCTTCTCCAATATCCATCCAGCTTTCTTCCTAAAGAACAGAAGTCCAATTCTGTCCAGGACAACAAAAGCTGGGTTCCAAATGATGGCTCATGATTACTCTACTTCAAACATGGCTATCTCGTTCCATCCCTCTCAGCTGTGCTTGCAGAAAGGAGCTCCATATGAAACTTTTCTGGCCAATGAGACACAAAATACTCCAGCGGTGTTCCTGTGAAAACTTCTGCAGTCTCTCTCCCCATCCACCCTTCTTTCTGATTTACACACTAAAGAATCAGAATATTCAAGAGCTGAGCTGGAGCTGCAGCAGCTATCCTGTTACCATGGAGGGAAGACAAAAGAATTGCAAACGTTATCAGCTATGGTAGTTCGGTCTTTTTACACTTGCTGCTGAATGCAATCCTCCTTGACAAAACCACATTGGTGAGCAATTTGTCAATATACAGTAAAGCTGGACATGTTCTTATCCTAAAAACTGGGAATTCCATACCGACTTCTCTGTTCTGTAGGAAATCTTGCCCAAGTGCACAGAGAGATATGCACATGGTCCTGCTGTCCCATAAATCATGAAACACTGGAATCAATCTAATTGCCCTTAATGGGTGAATGAATAACACATTTATGTATATTTCTACAGTAGAATAAAAGAGCGAGACTTGAAAGGAATTGGCTCATGTTAGTAAGAAGGCTTGGCAAGTCCAGATCTGCAGGATAGGCTGGTAAGCTGGAGATCCAGGAAAGATGTGCAGTTCAATTAAATCCAGACAGATAAACAAACAAAAATAATAAAACTAAAACTCAGGGATGTGGAGACTGTGGTTGAATAACTCTAGTGAATGTAGTAACTATTTAAACACAGAGAGAAAACTAAACATTGTGGATATTATGTCTGAGGATAGAGCATAGATATTATTTTAGTTGCTGAAGTGAAGTAAACACCAATAGGAATTGGGAGGTGATAAAAGGGAGACAAAGAGGAAGCTTCTAAGCATGCTGGCTTCCTCTGTTTATTACTAGGGAGTCAATCAACAATGTCTAAAAGTGACACATGAAATTTAAACAACCCACAGTCACCTCAAACTCAATGATTTTAATAATAGTTCCTCAAGCTAGAGTGATTAAAAAAAAATGCCTTAACTCATAAATCAACTCTCAACTGGTATCAAAAGATTGGATCATTCCCTGCTTATTTTCAGACCACAATGCTCTAAAGCTAGAACTCAATCACAAGAGGAAAGTTGGAAAGAACCCAAATACATGGAGACTAAAGAGCATCCTTCTAAAAAATGAATGGGTCAACCAGGAAATTAAAGAAGAATTGAAAAAATTCATGGAAACAAATGATAATGAAAACACAATGGTTCATAATCTGTGGGACAGAGCAAAGGCAGTCCTGAGAGGAAAATATATAGCAATACAACCCTTTCTCAAGAAACAAGAAAGGTCTCAAACACACAACCTAACCCTACACCTAAAGGAGCTGGAGAAAGAACAACAAAGAAAACCTGAACCCAGCAGAAGAGAAATAATAGCAGAAATCAATGGAATAGAAACCAAAAAAACAATAGAGCAAATCAATGAAACTAGGAGCTGGTTCTTTGAAAGAATTAATAAGATTGATAAACCCCTGGCCAGACTTCTCAAAAAGAAAACAGAAAGGACCCAAATAAATAAAATCATGAATGAAAGAGGAGAGATCAACAACAAACACCAAAGAAATACAAACAATTATAAGAACATATTATGAGCAACTACACGCTAGCAAATTTGGCAATCTGGAAGAAATGGATGCATTCCAAGAGACATATAAACTACCACAACTGAACCAGGAAGAAATAGAAAACCTGAACAGACCCATAAGCAGTAAGGAGACTGAAGCAGTCATCAAAAATCTCCAAACAAGAGTCTAGGGTCAGACAGCTTCCCAGGAGAATTCTACTAAACATTTAAAGAAGAACAAATTCCTATTCTCCTGAAACTGTTCCAAAAAATAGAAATGGAAGGAAAACTCCCAAACTCATTTTAAGAGGCCAGCATTACCTTGATCCCCAAACCAGACAAGGATCCCATCAAAAAAGAGAATTATAGACCAATATGCTTGATGAACACGACGTGAAAATTCTCACCAAAATACTAGCCAATAGGATCCAACAGTACATTAAAAGGATTATTCACCACAACCAAGTGGGATTTATTCCAGGGCTACCAAGTTTGGTTCAACATCCGCAAATCAATCAATGTGATACAACACATTAATAAAAGAAAAAACAAGAACCATATGACACTCTCAATAGATGCTGAAAAAGCATTTGACAAAGTACACCATACTTTCTTGATCAAAACTCTTCAAAATGTAGGGATAGAGGGCACATACCTCAATATTATCAAAGCCATCTTTGAACAACCCACCACAAATATCATTTCCAATGGAGAAAAACTGAAAGCTTTTCCGCTAAGGTCAGGAACATGGCAGGGCTATCCACTATCACCACTGCTATTCAACATAGTACTAGAAGTCCTAGCCTCAGCAATCAGACAACAAAAAAGAAATTAAAGACATTCAAACCGGCAAAGAAGAAGTCAAACTATCACTCTTTGCAGATGATACGATACTATATGTGGAAAACCCAAAAGACCCCACTCCAAATCTGCTAGAACTTGTACAGGAATTTGGTAAAGTGTCAGGATATAAAATTAATGCACAGAAAACAGTTGCATTTCTTTACACCAATAATAAGACAGAAGAACGAGAAATCAAGGAGTTGATCCCATTTACAATTGAGCCCAAAACCATAAGATAACCTGGGAATAACCTAACCAAAGACACAAAGAATCTGTACTCAGAAAACTATAAAGTACTCATGAAAGAAATTGAGAAAGACACAAAGAAATGGAAAAATTCCATGCTCATGGATTGGAAGAACAAATATTGTGAAAATGTCTATGCTACCTAAAGCAATCTACACATTTAATGCTATCCCTATCAAAGTCCCATGCATTTTTTTTCAAAGAAATGGAACAATAATCCTTAAATTTATATGGAACCAGAAAAGACCTGGAATAGCTAGAGGAATATTGAAAAAGAAAGTCAAAGTTGGTGGTATCACAATTCCGGACTTCAAGCTCTATTACAAAGCTGTCATCATTGCGACAGTATGGTACTGGCACAAAAACAGACATATAGATCAATGGAACAAAATAGAGAACCACGAAATAGACCCTCAACTCTATGGTCAACTAATCTTCAACAAAGCAGGAAAGAATGTCCAATGGAATAAAGACAGTCTCTTCAACAAATGGTGTTGGGAAAATTGGACAGCCACATGCAGTAAAATGAAACTGGACCATTTTCTTACACCATACATGAAAATAGACACAAAATGGATGAAGGACCTCAATGTGAGGCAGGAATCCATCAAAATCCTTGAGGAGAACACAGGCAACAACCTCTTCGACCTCATCCACAGCAACTTCTTCCTAGGAACATTGCCACAAGCAAGAGAAGCAAGGGGAAAAATGAACTACTGGGACTTCATCAAGATAAAAAGCAACAAGATCAAAAGATCACAGCAAAGGAAACAGTTAACAAAACCAAAAGACCAACTGACAGAATGGGAGAAGATATTTGCAAACGACCTATCAGATAAAGGGCTAGTATCCAAAATCTATAAAGAGCTTATCAAACTCAACAACCAAAAAACAAATAATCTAATCAAGAAATGGGCAGAAGACATCAACAGACATTTCTGCAAAGAAGACATCCAGATGGCCAACAGACACATGAAAAAGTGCTCCACATCACTTGGCATCAGGAAAATACAAATCAGAACTGCAATGAGATACCACCTCATGCCAGTCAGAATGGCTAAAATTAACAAGTCAGGAAATGACAGATGTTGGCGAGGATGCGGAGAAAGAGGAACCCTCCTATGCTGTTGGTGGGAATGGAAGCTGGTGCAACCACTCTGGAAAAACAGCATGGAGGTTCCTCAAAAAGTTGAAAATAGAGCTACCCTATGACCCAGCAATTGCACTACTGGGTATTTACCCTAAAGATACAAATGTAGTGATCCGAAGGGGCACATGCACCTGAATGTTTATAGCAGCAATGTCCACAATAGCCATAGTTTTCCATAGCTTTATGGAAAGAACCTAGATGTCCATCAACAGATGAATGGATCAAGAAGAGGTAGTATATGTATATATACAATAGAATACTATGCAGCCATCAAAAGAAATGAAATCTTGCCATTTGCGATGATGTGGATGCAACTAGAGGGTATTAGGCTCAGCAAAATAAGTTAATTGTAGAGAGATAATTATCATATGATCTCCCTTTCTCATATGAAGAACTGGAGATGCAATGTGGGGGGTTTGGGGAGTAAGAAAAGAATAAATGAAACAAGATGGGATCAGGAGGGACACAAACCATAAGAGACACTTAATCTCACAAAACAAACTGAGGGTTGCTGGGGGGAGGCAGTTAGGGAGAGGGTAGTGGGGTTATGGACATTAGGGAGGGTATGTTCTATGGTGAGTGCTGTGAAGTGTGTAAACCTGGCAATTCACAGACCTGTACCCCTGGGGCTAATAATACATATATGTTAATTTAAAAAAAAAACCTTTAATATCTTTGGGGATCAAGAAACATTTACACATTGATTATTCTTTTTGCCACATTAGGACCTTTCATTTTTGTTAAATGCCACTAAAATTAACTTTATTTGAATTAGCCTGTGTAATCCCATTGTAATATATTTTCTGTATCCATCTTTTCATCTGTATATTTGTGTAAAGAGATGTCTGGGGTGGGTATTTACCCCAGTGTAAAATATGATTTATAACCCTCTAAAATATAAGCACTAGGGCAGGAAAATTTATTGGGTTTGTTCACTGCTAGATCTTTAGTTTCTAGAGCAGTGCCTGGCACAAAATAGGTGGTCAATGAAAATCTGTTAAACAGTGAGAATTGGGGTGATGTTTTTATTTCTACTTTCCTTATTACTTAAACTTTTTATATTGAGAATGTGTCATTTTAATAAAAAATAAAAGAATTATTTTAAAAATTAAAGAGACAGTGAAGACAAAACAGAATGTGAAATTGTTACATGAATATATGAATAGATAAATGAAACAGGAAAAAAAAACCTCCTGAAGCTATTTTACTCCATACACAGTAAAATTTCAAGACAAACTAGCATTAAATGAAACCAATGAATTTAAATATATTAGAAGAAAATATATTTTTCATAACCTTATGTAGGGAAATCCTTACTAAGTCAGGCTCACAGAAACCAGATAATGGAAATATTGGTAATTCTGAGTGTATGAAATTTAAAACTTTTTCAAAATAAAGGAAATCATAAAAAGCTTTAAGCACTGACTACATATGTAACAAATTTTAATATCTATATCATATAAAAAGTACCACAAATAAATGAGATGACCCAACTTGAAAATGAGCAAAGGATACAAACAAGCAGTTCATAGAAGAAATAGCAATGACTTTACGAAAAACTGATAACTATGAAGATAAGAGCACATTTACTAGTAACCAGGGATACGCAAATAAAAAATCTTTTTGCCGATTATATTTGACAGAAATTTAAAGTTTGCTAAAGTCCAATGTGGATTAGAGATATGGACATGGACAGTCTCATACACTGTTAATGGCAGTTAAATTGCCTTCTTTTAGGGTAACTTGTCAGTATCCATACAGAATGTATTATGCATATACCCTTTAACTCTTTATCCCGTTTAAGAAATGTATCTATAGAAATACTGCACATAAATAGTGGCTAACATGAATTGTTTGCTTGCTGCATGTGGGAATTTTCTGAATCCTCAACACTGAATCCTCACAACAAGAATCTATGAAGGGAATACTATTATTACTTTACAAATGAAGAAACTGATGATTAGAGAGGTTTTTCTACTTGTCCAAGGTCACACAATAAGGAAGTGACCCAGCTGGAATTAGAACACCGGAGATTTGTCTCCAGAACCCATACAGTTAAATAATACTATATATAAATACATGTATAAGTTTATTCAAATTTGTTTGCAATGGTGATAAAATGAAAACTACTGAAACATTCATTAAAAAGGGACTGAAACTCATGTGTATCCATATGATGAGATACTTTAAAACTTGAAAAGATTGGCATATTTCAGTATATTCTCACATGGAAATAGATCCAAGACTTAATTAAGTGTGTAATGCAGGTCATAGTACAATACTGTACACGTAATCCTACTAATGTAAAAATAAAAATATATAAATTATATGCTATATATATTTACATTTATACATGCATATATATAAAACTGCACATTTATATACAGAAAATGATCTGGTTGAATTTTACACCAAACTCTTATTCCTGACAAGGATAAGGGTTTGGGTCAGGGTCAGGAAGGCTTGCGATGTAAAGGTTGATTCTTCACCTATAATTCTATATATTTCTTCTTCTTCTTTTTTTTTAAATTTTACAATGAGATTGTGTGTTTATATACATTAAGTAAATAATTTTAGGAAAAATCAGACATCCATTATGTGAGTAATGAAACAAACAACAATTTTGCAAAAAGAATTCAACAAAATAGAAACAGTAATTTTTGGTTATATTTTCCTTTATAAAATACTCAACTTTTCTATAATAAGTCTGTGTCAATTTTGCAATTAATTTTAGGTGAGGGGAAAAATTATATATGATTGGTGACTATATCAGACAACTTTTAGGTACTTCCTCAGACATTCTTATTTTAACCCACCCACCACTATTGTAATTAACACTGCATAGGCTATGCTCTGCTACCTCTAGGTAACCAATTTTCTTAGGGCTATAATGCAACAGCACATTTCCTCACGGCTGTGTCATTTGTTTCTCAACTTCCCCAGGGCTTCCTTGTTGCAGCTGAATCATGAAAGGCTATAGAACCCACTCAGAACCCAACCATGTCCAACTGGGAGTGATAGGAGAGAATTTTTTTCAATGGGAAGTAAGAGCTGGCACGTAAATTCTCCCTTCTTCTTGTATGGACGGTCTGGAGAAATGGTAATTTATATAGCCTCTGAGAAAACAGTCCTTTGACAATTAATCAGTTTGGCTTGATAGTAAACAGTGACAACTGGATTATGCTCTCTTCCTAATACACCTCTGCCTCATACCCTTTCTTTCTCATTCTTGCTTTCCTGGAATTCGAATCTATGATGAAATAATGGCATATAAGATGTTGCCAGGCTATGCTTTCTTGGGATCCCATGCCAAGAGAGTGGCCTAATTTAGAACCGTCTTTCCTGAAGAGTTAATATAAATGTTACAGTATATTACTAGTCAAAACACTACTACAACGGGCTGCATTAGGGGAGTCATATTAGACTGGAAGGATGTAAAATGAACAAAATCTTTTTTTTTTTTTTTAAAGAACTACACTAATCCTGCTAATTGAAGGTTATGAGTGAAATATCTGTTCATATACAATTATTTTCAAGTTAGACAGAAATTTTTTTATTTTATTTACTTATTTATTTATTTTTTTGAGAGAGAGAGCGAGCACATGTTGAGTCAGGAAGGAGCAGAGGGAGAGGGAGAATCCCAAGCAGGCTGGGCGCCCAGCACAGAGAGCAGAGACCTACATGGGGCTCTATCTCCCAACCCTGAGATCACGACCTGAGCAGAAATCAAGAATCACACCCTTAACCAACTGAGCCACCCAGGCGTCCCTCAAACTTCTTTATTTTTAAAGATTTTATTTATTGGGGCACCTGGGTGGCTCAGTGGGTTAAAGCCTCTGCCTTCGGCTCAGTTCATGATCCCAGAGTCCTGGGATCAAGCCCTGCATTCGGGCTCTCTGCTCAGTGGGGAGCCTGCTTCCTCCTCTCTCTCTGCCTGCCTCTCTGCCTACTTGTGATCTGTCTGTCAAATAAATAAAAATAAAAATCTTAATAAATAAATAAATAAAGATTTTATTTATTTGAGAGAAAGAGTATGAGCAGCGGGAGGGGCAGAGGGAGAAGCAAAGTTCTGCTGAGCAGAGAGCCTGATACAGGGCTGGATCCCATGATCCGAGGATCATGACCTGAGCTGAGGGCAGAGGCCCAACTGAGCCACCCAGGTGCCCCCGTCAAACTTTTTAATGTACTTACTTATAACAGGTATTTAAGTTATAACTTCAACTAACAATTTTTACATAATCTGTGTTTTTTTCTGACCTTTAGCCAATATGCTGCTATTAGAATTTTGCCTATTTTCTGAGGTAAACTTTCCCCAAATATTTGAGAAACTTATTATGAATTAAATATATATCAATTTATATTAATTTTACTGTTTTACAGAAAAACACATTTGTATATATAATTATAAATACTAAAATTTGCAGAATAACATTACTTCTCATAGAATAGAAAAATAGCAGTTTTAAATGCTAAAATGTAAAGTTGCTGGTGATAACTCATATCTGATAGACAAAATATAATTTAAGTAAATCCCTAAGAAATACATGTGTAATGGCAAATATTTTAAATTGAGGTTTAAATTAATACCTATACTTAAAATGTGAAATTAGTGATAGATGATACACAAACACTTAATAGAATACTTTTTCTCAAAATGAACAATTAATTTATCTTTAAATGCTGAATAAGAAATTAAATACTCTGCGCAAAGGATCCTCTGCCTTAAAGCATTGCCTTCTATCTTTTCAGGAGGCAAATAAAATTTTCATGATTTATGATTATTTTCCCATCTATTGAGCTATAACTGTCCCCTTCTTTGTGGAGCAGAGACATCTGAAAACTTCACTACTACCCTGGAGGGAATTCTTGCAATATAGGTAGGCATTGACTGTAGCTTCTAGAACACTTGTCTCGTTAGTTAGGTGTATGTCCCCAAGAAGGGGTGCATACAATCAATTCAATTCAACAGATAAATGAGGATATTAAACTTTAATTATGTTTAAAATATGGATTGACAAAAAAAAATAAATAAATGAAATATGGATTGATTAGAAATCTATATATATGGATCTGACAAAAATCAGATCTTTTGTCAGATAGTCATACTTCATACACAGTATACTATATATGACTGGAGAAAGTGTCCCAGAGTTGGAAGATTTTATATTGGCACTCACATTTGTGTAAAATCATATTACCACACAATGCAGTTCACATGTTCTTGAATAAGTTGTATGATTACATCTCCTACATTATCTTAAATATTATGTAATTAGAGGAGGGATTACTATGAACAGATTTTATATAGTAAGAGGGTTTATACTTCATATCAGGAAAAAATACTTCTCTCATCTTGGGTTTAGAGCCTGCAGGGAAGGCTTGTGGGCTACATCAGCAGCATCTGGCAAAGCAAACTTCGGGGCCTGCAAGTGATAGAAAAGGGGACCATGGCAGGGAATGGGAGAGAGCAAATACAAGTTGCATTATCAAGTTTGCCACCACAAGGATCAAATGCCTCAACTTAGTCTCATGGGCTCCTCTCCCCTGAGAATGTATAAAGGATTTTAACTTGCTTTGAAGAGAAATGGAGAAGTAATAATCTTCTGGACCCCAGCTGTTAATCAAAGATTGTGCTGGCCAATTTTACCTGTCAACTCAAGTGAGCCACCAGATGTGCAGGTATCTAGTTAAACATTATCTGGGTGTGGGTGTTTCTGGAAGAAATTAGCATTTGAACGGGTAGAATGATTAAAGCGATTAATCCCATCTTGGATGCTCACTGAGCAATCTGCAGGGCTTGAAGGTGAGGAAAAGGCAGAGAGTTCCCTGAGTGCTTGAGCGGAGGCGTGGATCTACCGCTGTTGGTGCTCCTGGTTCTTAGGCCTTCAGACTTGGCCTGCCATCTACACCCTTGTCTCTCCAGCTTTTAGGATTTCAAACAACACTATTGGCTTTCCTGGGTGTTCATCTTGCGAACGCCAGATTATGGAAACTCCTAGCCTCCACATCATGTAAGCCACTATCTTACAGTAAATCTAATTTTATACACACACACTGACACACATATCTATCTCTCTCTCTATATATATACATATATACACATATATATGTGTACATACACACACACACACACACACACACACACTATTTTTCTGTTTCTCTGAAGAACCTGTTCTAAAATAAAGGTTCACCCTGTGGGGCTTTTCTCTTGAGCTCCGACTTGTGCATGTGTGTCCTGTGGCATTTTATGCTTCAACATCCAAAGTGAATTCCCAGGGCTGGAGGAGAGGGCTGTTAAATTGTACCCATAGGAATTTGTTTGAAGTCCATAGGGTATGTTGCTGCTAGAAAAAATGCATAGAGACCCCAGAGGCTGGTGAAGCCTAGCTAAGTGAACCATTTTCCATTACAAAGAACAGTTGTTTTCATTATGTATTTTACCTAGCCGCATTTTTTTTGGGGGGGGGGGAGTTTGGGAGAAGGCTTATAATTAGTCAATTCCTTAAAGAAAGAATAGGGTACTTTAGTAGTAAGAAAGTAACATTTTTGGGGGCGCCTGGGTGACTCAGTCTCTTGGTTTGGCTCAGAGCATGATCTCAGGATTGGGAGATCAAGTCCCACATGGGGCTCTGTGCTCAGCTTGGAGTCTGCTCTCTCCTCTCCATCTGTCCCTCTACTGGCTAGCACACTTGTAAGCGCTCTAAATAAATAAATAAGTAAATAAGCAAAATCTTAAAAAAAAAAGTCACAATTTATGTTATGGGGGAAACATTTTGAATATAAACATTTACAAATTTTTCAGCTTTTTGCAATGTCATCGCTGGAAGTGATTAGGTACAGCACCTATAAATACTCCCTTACCTGCGCACTTAAAATGATAATTTTCCAACTTATTCAAACTTATCCAAATAAAGAATTTCAGTGAGTTTTAAATTATTTTGTTACAGACATAAAAATATTACACCTTTCAACTGGTTTAGGAAAGCTGATTGACATGAGGGTAAATTAAATTTTACCATATATAAGTTACTGAAAACCTTTGTATACTTGTAGATGGAATTAGAAATCAGAATTTGGTAAATATAGTCAACAATATACTTCTTTCATTCAGATATAATTGTTTTTATGAGGTCTCTTATTCAGTTAGGAAGTCATTAAAATTATGTACTGAAATATACTCAACTTAGTACCAGACCTTCAGATCACTGTTACAAAATTTAAACCAGGATTTTAAAAAAATAAAGTGTTTTCCATTGTAAAGTGTTTAATAATAATTTTCTAGTGAGAAAAAAGATTTTATATTATTAACAATAAAATGAAATAGTTTAAAATAAACATAGTTTATTTCATTTAAATTTTCACCCTTTAAAATTTCTTTTGTAACAATATTTTTAGAGTAGCATATATGTAATTTATAAATAAATATGGATATGCTCAAAATTCTTGATTGATAGGAATATGTGATTAAAAAATGAAGACAGTTATTATTGAAAATATCATTGATTAAATAATAATATATATATTATTCTTTACAGAGCTATGCTGCCCTCTCTTTATGACAATATCCTCATATGGGTTCCCATCTAGTTTTACTATCTGTGACCCCTTCTTGGTGGTAATTCCTAGCTATCTTCCTGATCATTTTTCCTTTTTCACTTAAGACTTAACCACTGACTCACTGCCTTCCTGTACATCTTAATTCCTGTCATTGTTCTTAGTGATTGCAAGAACCATGTGAATGAAATACACGAAACTCAAGCTTCTCTGTTCCTCGACCTCTCTCCTTCTTCCCTCTCTTCTTCAGCTCCATCTTTGCCACCCACTCCCAACAGCACTGGAATGTGTTATCACTGGGAAAGCAGCCAGCCTTTATTTAAAGTATCCTACTTTACGACCATCACCTCCTATTCTATTTTACTCATCCTGGTCTTTCACTGCTACAGATCTTTAACCACATAGTAACCTCCAATCTGCAATCTGCATACCTATCCCTCTCCTTGTCTGCACTTTAGTAGCTGACCATGGGTGGAAAAAACTAGGCAGACTGATAATACTTGAAATTCATGACAAAACTTCAGATGCCCAATTCAATGCTGTCTAGAACTCATACATGTCTTCTAGTAAATTTGCTTTCCACTTTCTTAGATGACTGTTGCAAATACTCTCTTCATCCTTAACAGCCCTTCCCTTGGCTTAACTGAGAAACAGAAGGCATCAAAAGTGAATGCCTAACTCGTGCCCTGGGGCTACAGGGAAGGCCCTACCCTGTTCTTCTCAAATGCAAATCCTTCCACTTTTCTCTAGGTTTACTGCCCTCTGGCCTTCTCACAGACCTGGGTCTACAGCTCCTCTACCTCTCACCCTTTATGTTGGACCACACCAATCAGCATATCCAACAGGTACCTTGTTAACAAAAGCAACCACAGGGCTGTTGATCCCACATTCTCTTGCAGATATTGCCCAATTTCTCCACATCTTTCTCTTAAACATGTTGAACACAGTGTCAGTGCTCTTAATTACTTCCAATTAATTCTTCACCAGATTCTAATCTAGAGCCCGTTTCTACTCCTGTACTGAAACTCCTTTTGCCAAGTCTCCCTCAGTTTCTTCATTACCAGAACTATCTTCTCTGTCCTCTCACTTGTTGCCTGACCGTGTTTCAAACACACGCTCTTTGAAACCTTCCCTTTTTCTCTTGGCTTTGGGACATCACACTCTCTTGGTTTTCCTCTTACCTCACTGCTGCTCACCAAGGCTCAGAGCTAGTCCTCTTTTTAATTCTACCAGAACTTTCTCCTTAAGAGATCTCATTTAGTGGCATAGATTTAAAAGCCTTCTATATGCTAATGGTTCTCAAAATTAAATTTCTAGCCCACTGTCCAAACAGAGCTTTTGACATTCTTCACAAATCTGGTTTTCCGCTACTCCTCCTCATCTCGGTATTTGGCACCAACGTTCATCCATTTTCTTAAATAAAACTTCACTTCTCTTTCTGCAGTTCCCCACCTCCAACCCATCATCCACTTCTGTTTCTATCACCAAAAAATATCTGATTTTGTCACTTCCCTCCATCTATACACGGCTGTCCTAAATTAAACCACCATCATCTCTTTTCTGTACTATTTGAAATAGCTCCCCAACTGGTCTTTGTGCCCTGCTCCTTGTTTGTATTCAAAAACATTTTTTTCACATAGCAATCAGAGTTATTTAAAAACATGAATCAGGCCATGTCATGTGTTTTTCAGACTCATTCAACAGTTTCTCACTGTCTTAGAAATAGATTCCTACTTCTTAGGCTGTACAAGACTGCACACGTGGCTTCTTCCTACCTTTATAAAGTTGCTACGTCATGTTCAGCCTTCCCAGCAGCCTCACTGCCGTTTCTCAAAAGCCCTATGTGTTTTCTGACACCACTGCTTTCGCACTTCCTGTTCTCTTTGCCCACAAAACTCTTACCTCAACATTTTGCACAGCTAGCTCATTCTCATTCTGTAGGTCTCGGCTTAAATGTTATCTCCCTAGAGAGTTCTTCCTTGACCGTTCAAGACATCCCTACATTGTACGTGGTTACTCTTGACTACCTCCCCTCTCACAGTACTTAACATGATCTCTGTATGGCTTCCTTGTCTGTCTGATTATTTCTTGTTTGCAAGTGTACATTCTATTTAGATGGAGTGTGTCTTATTTATTATGTACCTTTGGGATCTAATACAATGTCTGGCACAAGATAAGTTCTCAATCGATATTTATGAAAAAATAAATGAAGACTTCTTTTTCCTTGGCTTCCTGGGTGCTACATTGCCTTGGTTTTCATCTTATTACTCTTCCATTCCCATTTCCTCATTTACCTTCTTAGGACCATCTGCATTAGTCTGCTCAGGCTGCCATAACAAAATATCTACAGGCTTGAACAACAAATCTATTTTCTTACAGTTCCAGAGGCTCAAAGTCTAAGATCAAGTTTTCAGGTGATTTGATTTCTGGTGAGAGCTCTGTTCCCTGCTTGTAGATGGCTCATTTCTCATTATGTCCTTCCCTGGCTTTCCTCAGTGCATAGTCAGAGAAGGGGAGGAAGAGAAGTTCTCTGGTGTTTCTCATAAGGACACTGATCCATTGGATCAGGTTTCCACTCTTACGACTTCACTTAACTCCGGGTACTTGCTTAGTGGCCCCAAATACAGCCACACTGGAGATTAGGGCAGCAGCGGATGAATTTTAGGGGGTCACAAACATTCGGTTTACAACACTTTCCTCGACAATCTCATTTATACTGACAAAATGCATGCTCAGGTCACTGTACTGAACTACACTTCATGTTTTTGCTAAATGTTTTTCAACACTGTGCAGTTGTTTTCTGTTGTTTTCACTATTTAGACATAAACCTTGACTCTCCAGTGATTCCATTTTGGTATATATTCCCTTCCCCTTCTCCACCCATGACCTTATCAACACTTATTCCATGTATATTTGTGGCTTAGCTGATAAAATACAAACCTATTCCCATTCATGAACTTTCACTTAAAACCATTTTTTTTTTTTTAATCTCT
The DNA here is from genome assembly GCF_022355385.1 of Mustela nigripes. NCBI lineage: Eukaryota > Metazoa > Chordata > Mammalia > Carnivora > Mustelidae > Mustela > Mustela nigripes. The sequence goes on along the minus strand of NC_081568.1, from coordinate 110,554,233 downwards.
AGCTACTCATTATACTTATACTTGAATTATCCACTTTGGTCTCAAATTTGTTGTGTCCCAAACTGACCATTTGCTCAACTATTCAGCAAGCTTTCTCTTTATACTTTTCCTCTTCTCATCTTTGTCACCAGCATTACATTGCCCTGACCACTCAAGCCTAAAACTCTGACTACACTCTATGACTCATTCATTATGTTTTCATCTACTTTATCCAATTAGCCACCAAACCAATTATATCTCCTTTAACATCTTGCATAAAGCATTTCTCCCTCTGAAATCTTCCTGTCATTTATTTTTTTTTAAAGATTTTATTTATTTATTCGACAGACAGAGATCACCAGTAGGCAGAGAGGCAGACAGAGAGAGAGGAAGGGAAGCAAGGTCCCCTCTAAGCAGAGAGGCCGAAGTGGGGCTCGATCCCAGGATCCTGGGATCATGACCTGAGCCGAAGGCAGAGGCTTTAACCCACTGAGCCACCCAGGCGCCCTTCCTGTCATTTAAGAAATAACCTTTTTATTTTAGGATAGCCTTAGATTTACAGAAGAGTTACAAAATAGTAGAGAATTCCATTGTACTCTATACCCACTTCGCCTACTATTAGCATCTTACATTGGTATGTACATATGGCATAGGGAATGAAACAAAACTGAAGCATTATTATTAACTGAAGTCCATACTTGATTCAGACTTCTAAATGTTTTGCCTAATGTCTTTTCTGTGTCAAAATCTCATTCAGGGTACCATATTACATTTAATCATATCTCATTAGGCTCCTTTTGGCTTTGACAGTTTCTCAGAATTTACATATTGTTGATGACCTTGACAGTTTTAAGAAGTATTATTCAGGTATCCTGTAGAATTCCCCTCAGCTGGGGTTTGTCTGAAGTTTTTCTCATAATTAGATTAAGATACTGAATTTTGAAGAGGAAGAATTCAGAGGGAAGGTACCATTCTCATCACATCATACCAAGAGTGGATGCTGTCAGAATGACTTATCACTGTTATTGTTAACCTTGATCATCTGGCCGAGGTTGTGTTTGTCAAATTTCTCTGCTGTGAAGTTACTCTCTTTTCCCCCTTTCCATGCTATATTCTTTGGAAGAAAGTCACTATATGCAGCCCATGGGTAGTCATATTCCTTCTCCTTGGGTAGAGTACCTATAGAATTATTTGGAATTTTGCATGGAGATTTGTATATATGTATATATTTATTTAAGTCAACACAGACCCATGGATATTTATTTTATACTTAGGGCTATACCAATACTGTGCTAGTTATTTGGTTGCTCAAATGTTCCAGCTTTAACCACTGAGAAATCTTTCACTTAGGTCCCATGTCCCTTTGGCATACGTCTTTCGTGTGTGTGTGTCTTTTATTTTTATTTTTTAATTTTTTATTATTTATTTGACAGAGATCAAAAGCAGGCAGAGAGGCAGGCAGGGAGAGAGAGAGTGGTAGGCAGTCTCCCTATTGAGCAGAGAGCTTGATGCAGGGCTTGATCCCAGGACCCCAATCACAACCCGAGCCAAAGGTGGAGACCCAACCCACTGAGCCACCCAGGCACCCCTGTGTATGTCTTATAAACACTTTCTTAATTTCTGGCACTGTAGGATGCCCTAGGGTCATCTTGTATATTTCCTGTCTGTATAGTTTTCTATTACTACTTAAAAACTTAATACAAACTGAGTGGCTTTAAACAACACAAATTTGTTAGCTTATAGTTCCTTATGATTCTGGAGATCAGAATTCCAAGAGTTTAACACAACCTTGGTAGCTTTAAACAACACAAATGTATTACCTTATAACACCTTATAAGTTTGGAGGTCAAAATTCCAAGAGCTAATATTGGGATATGGGCAGCCCTGCATTCCTTCTAGAGAATCTAGGGGAGATTTTTTTTATTTTCCTCTTTCCATCTTCTGGAGTCTGCTGGGCATCCTTGACTCACAGCTCCATTCCTTCATCCTGAAAGCCAGCAATGGCAACTTGGTTCCTTTTCATGCTGTATTTCTCTGCTTCTCCTCTTCTGCCCCCGCCTTCACATTTAAGAATCCTTCTAATTACATTGATTTGGCCTGCATGGAGAATCTGTGATAATCTTCCTATACTAGAGTCAATTGATTAGCAGCCTTAAACCCATCTCCTACATTAATTCCCTTTTTGTCATTTAAAATAACATATTCAGGGGCGCCTGGGTGGCTCAGTGGGTTAAAGCCTCTGCCTTTGGCTCAGGTCATGACTCTGGAGTCCTGGGATCTAGCCCTGCGCTCTGCTCAGCAGGGAACCTGCTTCCCCCTTTCTCTCTGCCTGCCTCTCTGCCCACTTGTGATCTGTCTGTCAAATGAATAAATAAAATCTTAAAAAATAAATAAATAAAATAAAATAACATATTCAGGGGCATCTGGGTGGCTCAGTCCGTTAAACATCTGCTCTTTATTTTGGTTCAGGTCATGATCTCAGTTGTGAAACTAAACCCTGTGTCAGGCTCCCCTGGAGCAGGGAGCCTGCTAAAAATTCTCTTGTCACATGCTCTCTCTCTCTCTAGTTCTGTCCTTCTCCCTGCTTGTGTTCTGTCTTTCTAAAATAAATAAATAAATCTTTAAAAAATAAATAAAATAACATATTCACAGATTCTGGAAATTCTAGGATGTGGACATCTTTGGGTGGTGGAGTTATTATTCTTCCTATAGAATCAACCATTTCTCCAAGGACCCCTACTTCTCCAAGGATCCCTAGGTCCAAACCAGGATTTGGACACTGGATGCGCCCATTGCTGCTGGAGTATTTTGCTTTTAGGCCCTCTCAGCTGACAGAGTAAGGAAATATGTATATACATGCTTTTTCATGTATATTTGTATCTATAAATATTTTTATGTGTGTCCCTCTGCATCTATATTAAATGAAACATGAGTTCATAGCAATGTATCCAATTCTAATCTAGCATCTGCCATTTTTTTTTAATCTAGCTTTAGACACTGTAAACATAAGTTACTCTAGAGCATCCTGACTGGGTGGTTGCCTTGGCTCTTTGTCTAATTTATTGTACAAAGCACTAGCAGATCAATTTTCCTTAAGGACCACTTTTATCAAGGAACCATGCTTAGAAACACCCAATAGTACTCCATCTAAGAACAATTTGTCCACAATTTAGGCAAAAATCTACAAAGCTTTTTTTTTTTTTTTTAAGGTTTTATTTATTTATTTGACACAGAGAGATTCCGCGTGCACAAGCAGGGAGAACAGTGGGCAGAGGGAGAAGCAGACTTCCCTGCTGAGCAGGGAGCCAGACGTGAGGCTCAACCCTAGGACACTGAGATCATGACCAGAGCTAAAGACAGACGCTTAACTGACTGAGCCACCCAGGTGCCTCTCTAAAAGCTTTGTTTAGTCAGCATCCACACTAACCACCCGAGTTTATTTTCCAGAATTCCCTGTAGAGCCACTGTCTCCTCACAGCTCCACCAGAACCCCCGACACATGTTAACCAAGCTAGTTTCATGGTCCCTCAATATGCACCACCTCAGTCTTTACCATTACATCTTTGCATTTCTAAATACTCTCATCCCTAACACTTCATATATGTTCAGTCCATATTCCCACTTACTGAAAATCCTTTTAATCCTTCACATGTATTCCAACTAATATCAATAACTCTCTTCTTTAAATCCTAGAGCACTTGATGAGAGAATCCATAATGTCTCATCTTTTAAAAAAATATTTAATAATCCTGCTAAGAAGTGCTCAGTATCTTACACGAAGCACACTGATTAGCTTATTATTTCTTAACTTCTCCAAGTTTGTAGACCAAAAAAATCTGATCAATCTTTTTTTTTTTCTTTTTTGCCTGTAAGATAAAGGAAGGGAGACGCCTGGGTGGCACAGCTGGTTAAGCCACTGCCTTCAGCTCACGTCATGATCCCAGGTTCGGGGGATCAAGTCCTGCTTAGGGCTCCTTGCTTGGCAGGGAGCCTGCTTCTCTCTCTGCCTGTCACTCTGCCTGCTTGTGCCCTTGCGCGCGCTCTCTCTCTCTCTCTCTGACAAATAAATAAATAAATAAAATCTTTTTAAAAAAAAGATTAAGGAAGCAAATGAACCCTTTAAAAAAATCTTTAATTAAAAAAAAAAAAAAGAACTCAAAGCTAGTGTTAGGTTTTTGAATGTTGGAGTACAAAGGGAGACTGATTAAAAAAAAAAAGAAGCAGCAGCAAATTCCTCTGGACCTCGCTTCCAGAAATTTTGATTGGGCACATATATTATTTCCCTATTGCTTTTATAACAAATTACCACAAACTTAGTGGCTTGAACAATGTAAACTTATCTTACAGTTCTGTAGGTTAGAAGTCTAACACTGGTCTCACTGGATTAAAATCGAGGTGTCAGCAAGGCTATATTTCTTTCTGGCTGCTCTAAAGGAAAATCTATTCCGTACCCTCTCTAGGATCTAGAGGCTGTCCACATTCTTTGGCTCATGGCTCCCTCATCCATTTTCAAAGCCAGTAACACTGCATCTCTCTGCTTTTCTCCCATAGTTACGTATTCCTCTGCTGATTCTTCTCTTCTGCCTCCTACTCTACTTTGAAGGGCCCTTGTAATTTTGGGCCTCCTGGATAATCCAGGATAATCTTCCTATTTTAAGGTCAGTTGACAAGCAAACTTAGTTCCACCCAAAATTTTCATTCTCTCTTGCCACGTTAACATAATATAGTCCAAGGTTCTGGGGATTAGCATGTGAACATCTTCAGGAGACCATTATTCTGCCTAACACAACAGGTTGGGGTGGGAAAGCCCCAGATTGGGGGTGAGGCTGGCTTTTGAACAATCAGTCCAGCCGATTCTAATAAAAACAGTCAAAACACACTCTGAGAAATACTCCTCTAGATATTTAAGCACAACATGTATATTTGTCCAGTTCTGAAACTCAAACAAACGCAGTAGAGTTGGTTTAAACAAGAGATTAGATGCAAAGAGAAAATTTAAATCAGACTGAATAAGCATATAGTTATCCAGCAAGAACTGTTCACAAAAGGGGCAGAGGTGTTGGTAGATTACTTGGTTTTTGTAGGGGTTATATTCCAAGGTGCTACAGGGTAGAATTAACTTTAAAAATTATTTTACAGCCTGGGTATCAAATACCAGGAAAACAACTAGAATATAATGTAAGATGTGAAAAGAAATCTTTACTGAGGTGTAATACTATATTTGACTAAATGTTATTTATGCTTTGATTGGTCAAACTTATTTCCACATACACATTATTTACACTCCCACATCCCCCATATATATGACATATATGAGACCTCCTGAAGTATTTCTTCCTATCTCCTAAAACCTGTAACTATGCTAGGAAGAGTCTCTAATCCCTTAATGTATATTATGAATTCAGCTTTTTTGTTGTGTAATTTATTCTATTTTAGTAGTATTTTGAAACATTGTCTACTTTTTGCATAGACTGTTTATTGGTCTGCTACTCACAGGTCATATTTTATCAAAGCTCAAGAAAAATTACTTTAAAAATTTTTGAAGTGGCCATGAGACTTAGTAAGAGATGAATGTTGACAATAAGCATAAGATTTTTAAAAAAAGATTTTATTTATTTGTTTGACAGACAGAGATCACAAGTAGGCAGAGAGGCAGGCAGAGAGAGAGGAGGAAGCAGGCTCCCTGTTGAGCAGAGAGCCCGATGCGGGACTCGATCCCAGGATCCTGGGATCATGACCTGAGCCAGAGGCCTTAACCCACTGAGCCACCCAGGCGCCCCTAAGTGTAAGATTTTTGAAGAGTAGTTTCATCAGTTTAGTTCCCCTATTTAAAATACAAAATATTTAAATCTGTTACGTGCTTAATTTTTCTAATGCAAAGTACTTTTTAGAGCTCAAGTATGGAAAACTATCCACACTACTATGTGGGAGAATAGAGAACTTTAGTGAACTATGAAGTTTTAGTAAATGAGCATGTGAATTAATTAAACTAATATTTAGTCAATTTCTACTCACCTAAAGTGTTAATTCTCAACAATCTATGAGTCAAGTATAATTATCTGTCATTTTTTAATGAGGAAACATTCTATGTTGAGTGATTTCTCCCAGCTCTCATAGCTATTAAGTAGTAGAACTAAGTAACTATTCAAACTTGGATCTCTGATTTCGAGGGTAAATGCCCTTATTAATATAATCAGGCTGCTATATCCTTCATTCACTATGCCAGTTATTATCATCATCATCATCCTCATCATCATTATTTGGTGGGGAGACAAAGTTTCACTTTATTTGTAACCAAGTGTGTACTCACTCTACAAGGGTAGAAGGCTGACTCTCAGGGAAGAAAGGCTGGCCAGTGTTTGGCCCTGAAGTTGGGGGTGATGTCTTCTAGGGCTGGCTCTTACTGCTGAACCAAATAACTGATTTCCAGAACTTAGTAATTAGTCAAGAGTTGGTATTAGGGTATGTACTCCATAATGTCAAGTAGTTCAGTATCCCATAAGTCACTGGAGTCAAACGTCCTTTAGATTTAGTAACTACTTTCCATATGAAATCTTTCTGGGTATTTAGGTGTTTCAGTTGTCAAAATATGTTTTTACTCCATTTCATCCACTTACCAACTTGCTCTTCTCCTAGCTATAGAAAATGGAGGCCTGAAAGTGTGGGTGTGAACATGTTTCTGTATTAGTCTACAGCCTGGTTGGTAGCCAAGACCCCATGCTAGGATGAGGTCCCTGGAACAGGACCCCCCGTGCTAGGTATTTTGAGGGCCACAAATCAATTCCAAAAGATGCTGATCGTCCATCCAAGCCAGACTGCTCTGATTTCCTAAGTCTTTCTCTGGTGGTATTTAAGTCATCACTTGTTAAAAGTCAGCACCACATCAGGTAATTAATCTGTTTTTTGAAACTGAAATTTAGTCAGCATTATCCAATGGAATGTAAGTATTATATAACTCAGTTTATCAATCCAAAATAATACTAAGGGGTGTTTTCTGGAAGTATGCAACATCTAACAATGATAATATGCAAGGTGATACTAAGAGGCACTAGACATGACACGAGGTTCATGAATAGGGCACAAATTAACACTGAATCACAAAAAGGGATTGTTTTATTATTTTTGCAAGTACCTTTCAATCCTTGTGATTTTATCAAGGAAGAAGTTGTAGTTCAGTGTTAATCTATGTCTAGACTTCTCCAATCCTCCAACTTGACAAGGCACAGCACATTTCTGAGAGTTTTCATCAAGTAAGAAACTGCCTACATGATCTACCACATATTGTTATTTTTACTATATTATATTATTCACTGTTCCTTTCTATTTATGGCAAATGATTCTGGTTTTCTATTTGTAGACATGATATAAAGTTTCATTTTCATGTAAATGTATTAAATAAAAACAGCAAATACATTTCAGGAAAAAAGTACAATAATGCTGGTGATACTACAATGAAGCAAAAGGTGAAGAGGAAATGGAAAGGACTGAAGACTGGCAAACACTGGTAGAGAACAAAAGAAAGCCGACCTGGCTGTTTGGAGGGGATTCTGCTACTAACTTGTTAGTAACATTGGGCACATCACTTAACATGACTGGGTCTTAGTTTCCAAATCCTGTCTTTGAACAGTGTGAGCTAGATAATCTCTGAGGCCTTTTTTAGCAATAAAAATTTGCAACATAATTATAATTTTAGTAAAGCTAAGGGTAAAGTTCAGAAAAGTATTTTGGCTGGTAATATATTTTCAGGCCTATTTGATTTTGTGCATATGTATTTTTATCTCTGATTTTGGAGTCTCTCCTGTCAATAAAATCACTGAAGTCCATCTTCTGTCTTCCTTACGTTTCTTTCTAAAAATTCATCTGTACCTTATGACCAATTGGATTTCCTCTCAGAAAGCTGCGACTCTGGAAAGCAATCTTGAGTATACATTATCAATGAAAGGCTATGCTACATAATAGTGTAATGAATTATCCCCTCTGGAATATTAGTTGTCTTAATTTGTGCACCCTTAGGAATAACAGTCCAATAAACCATGGAATTCCAGGCCCATGTGAGAAATTTTGAGAGGCTTTTGTTTTTTCTTTTCCTTTCCCTTTCCCTTTTCCATTCCTTTCCTTTCCTAAGAGTAGGAGAACTCCTGTGCATAAGCGTTGGGGGAGGAGTAGAGGGAAAGAGAGAATCTTAAACAGGTTCAACGCCCAGCTGAGAGCCAGACAATGCTGGAGCAGATCTCACTCCCTGAGATCATAACCTGAGCGGAAATCAAGAGTTGGACGCTTAACCGACTCATCTACCCAGGCTCCCTGGGGGGCTTTTCTAATGCGTCTTAAATAAAAATTTAGACAACAGTCTGTCGTTTACATATAACAAATCCAAATTAATTTTATTGCAAGACAAGGAGAAAATCAATAATAGAGTCTAAAAGATCTCGGGTTCTAAAGAGAAGAAAGATTTTGGGTTCTGAATAGTAGAACATATATCCTCTTTTCCTTCAGACAATGCTTTTCTTTTTCAAGGTGAAGGCAGAGAATCTTTCTTTTGTTAACTGCTCTATTCTCATGGTTTTAGAGTTTATATAAAGTTATTTTTTCCAGAGGCTCATGGACGCTTATGGCAAGATTCCATTTAAGTGTATTATCAAGATCCATAAGTGAGTATTTATTAGAAAGTGGAAATGAGAGTACAATTTTTCTTCTTGCCTTACTTCTTGCCTCAAATTTCTAGGACTGGCATTATCTCTGTCTCAGCCTTTTTTTTTTTTTTTTTTCTTTTTGAAGGAATTCTTTCTTCCTCAAGGTCACCCCAACGCAATCCCATCACACAGACATACCAGCCTTCAGGTACAGGATGGCAAAATATTTGTCAGAAATTCTCCCTGTTGCTTTTGGCATTCAGCCAGGCCACACCTCTAAAAGACTTACTAAAAAACTTAAAGAAAGATCATTTTTTTTCTTTCCAGATACATATTTCACTGTCCTCTTCTCTGTAGCCTTAGTCAAAGGTTGCTTTTAGACGTAGTATTCCTACAAACTCAGCCTCCTTACAACTAAGATCCCCATGACTCCTTACCTATACTTTCTCTTGGCTCTGCTATGTGTGATTTTGCTTCTCTTACACTAGACACTTGCTATTTCTTCTTGGTTGGCTGGCTTCCCACTAGATCCTGAGACTGAAAAACAGGTTAGATTCGTTTAGTCCATGTCTGTCAAGGTCAGGTTCCTTGGGTGGAGGAAATAATTTAAATGAATCTCACTGATTTTGAAACAGCTCCATCAAAGGCTGCTTACAAAATAAGGCAAATGGATTTTGAAATTGCTGTCTTGAATATATACCATGGCAAAGTCTACTGCCAAATGTTTTATTACCTTAAGTGTCTATTTGTAAGTCTAAATTCTGCCTGTTCACCATTTACTAAAATCTAGACTGTAAGACTTCACTGAGAACTACTTCTGCACTCTCCATTATTTGTGTGAGCATTTTCATTCACAATTAAGAAAAAAAGTATAAGTATAAACCACCCAAAACAAACATTTTGTATTAGGATCACCCCAAAAAGCACTGGCAATGGAAAAAGTGGTCTCTTTCCCTTTTATGCATTCTGAAGAGCAAATTTTCACTTCCGGGGTAAATTATTCTTCATATACAGCTGGACTAGGGGAGCAAGTGTGATACTACAGGGGGACGAGAGTCGAATTTATGGAACTAGTTACTCTTACTCAGTTGTTGTTTAAGATACTGTTAAGTCTGGGGCGCCTGGGTGGCTCAGTGGGTTAAGCCACTGCCTTCGGCTCAGGTCATGATCTCAGGGTCCTGGGATTGAGTCCCGCATCGGGCTCTCTGCTCAGCATGGAGCCTGCTTCCTTCTCTCTCTCTCTCTGCCTGCCTCTCAGTGTACTTGTAATTTCTCTCTGTCAAATAAATAAATAAAATCTTAAAAAAAAAAAAGATACTCTTAAGTCTGGCTTATGGTTATTCTTCTTATTATTATTCTTTATTTCAGCCCATTGGTCACAGCAAAGGATTGTCTGAGAATCCTAACTCAGAGAATTCAAGAGAAGGTTTTCTTCCAGTATATATATATAAAATAAAATAACAATGACTAAGAGTTGTTATTATCTGTGCTTTCGATCTCATTCCTTCTTTGGACGAATGTGAAGAAAAGTTAAATTAAGTAGAAAGCCAAGGAAATAACTAATCTCTAAATATCTCAGACCCTAATATACTTGAATTTTCCCACCAAATTACTTATGATTCTTTAATCAGCTGAATTACATACTGTACTACAAACATTACACTTTGCTCTCTAGGCCTGAGGCTGGTAGGCTAAATAGTGACCAGTGAGTTGGGTACTCCTGGGGACAAATAATGCAGTGATTCAAGATGCTCATCCTGAATGCTGTTTTTGCTCTCGGTTTTGGACAGGTCACTTTCACCTCCCTTGGCCTCAGTTGCCACAAGTAAAATGGAAGAATAATGGCCTTGCTGTGAAGATTAAAGATGATGTCTTTGAAATAGTGTATGGCAATGTTGGTGTTTAAAAATGTTATTCGTGGGGGGCCTGGGTGGCTCAGTGGGTTAAAGCCCCTGCCTTCAGCTCAGGTCATGATCCCAGGGTCCTGGGATTGAGGCCAACATCAGGCTCTCTGCTCTGCAGGGAGCCTGCTTCCTCTTCTCCCTCTGCCTGCCTCTCTACCTACTTGTGATCTCTCTCTGTCAAATAAATAAATGAAGTCTTTAAAAAAATGTTATTCATTATAATGATTCCTCTTAAGTAAGAGAAAGTTACGAGTATGGTCTGTATTATTTCGAGATGTTAGTAGCATAATTGCCATTGTGTAAATATACCAAAGCCAATTCCCAGTTCCTAGCCCTATGGCTGGACATTTTTTTCTGCAACCATAATAGTGTTGGAGGCATAAACCTTTCTCTTAATTATATGTTATGCAAGTAGAACAATTAGTAATGGTTATTTATAAAGATTACAAATCTATTTCTAAAATAAATCAGCCACATAGGAACACCTTCAAAAACTATTTTCTTACACTGGTCACATTCTTTTACTCTTAAGGTCCATAATGTAATTTTATTTCTATAAAGATCAACTAACAACTTCTAATAATGCATCTGACTCACAGTTGTCCATCTGCATTACCATCTATGGTTAAGCAAAAGCAGAATAGCAGGCTTTCTCTATTTAGGAAATGTTAGTCCCTTGACTGATATTTATTAAAAGCTCATGAAGTATGGGATGTGGTCTGACTGCAGAATGTGATAATCAAATTTTAAGAGCTTATGACAAAAACAGTAAGGAAAGCTGCAAATGGATTCATATGCATTGCCTAACAGTGTCATCTAAGCCCCATGAAGGCAGGATCTCTGTTCTGTTAAAATTGTATTCTCAGGCCTTAAAACAATTCCTGGAACAGAATAAGCACCAAATAAATACTTGTTGAATAACTGAGCTTTAATTTACTATGCTATTAATAAGCAGTTCTTTTATGTTTTGCTTTTAAATTTTTGTGTCTTAAAACAACACCAGCGGGGTGCCTGGGTGGCTCAGTGGGTTAAAGCCTCCGCCTTTGGCTCAGGTCATGATCCCAGGGTCCTGGGACCGAGCCTGGCATTGGGCTCTCTGCTCAGCAGGGAGCCTGCTTCCTCCTCTCTCTCTGCCTGCCTCTCTGTCTACTTGTGATCTCTGTCTGTCAAATAAATGAATAAAAATCTTTAAAAAAATAAAAAAAAAACCACCACCAACATATGTGAATTTGATATTACTTAAAAATCATTGAAAAGTGAGTATTTCTTAAAATAAAACGTTATCTACCTGAAATAAATTAAAACAACATAGATTTTCTCCAGAAAAATAATAAAATATAAGTAATTTCAAAGTGTTCTTTTTGAAGATAATCTGTCACTATGCCTGGTATATGGTAGATGCTTGATGAATATTTCTGGACTTAAAAACCTGATTTAATCAAATGTCTTACACGTGTGTACACATTATTTCTAATATGCTTGTTTATAATGCATATGAATTATTTTATGTATTCTGGTAATACACCATAGCTCAGATATTATTACAGGACAAATTGCAGCAGAATATTCCGGAACATAGATATATTAGGATAATTTACTAATCACTTGATTTTTAGCTTCTAGGATCTGAAATGTAGGTTCATAAGTTTATTTTTAAGAATGAAATAAGTAATTAAAAAATGTTACTCTAGCAACTCAGTGGTATCATTTTTAAAAGCCATTAGCAATTTAGTCATTCTAAACTATGAAATATAACTAATAGCAAGATTTAATTGTTGATACATCTTATTTTTAGTCATATTTTCCCCTCATGAGTGAAAATACTCCTAACCATTCTTTCACCTTGGCTTTTGGGAACAAACTTAGATACTTTTCACATAAAATTTCTTATTTGTTTGTATGTTTGTTTTGTTATAAGAATAGCATTCTAGAACCCTTGAAAGCTTAGCTAGAACAAGTGAAGGCATTCAGGATGTTCTTAATTTATCTAGTTGGATTGAAGTAAATGACAGCATTAATCACTTTTTTTTTTGATTGTTTGCTTTTTTTCCCTCTGCAACTCTAAACCTTAAATACCTTAGATCTAAATCAAACTATTAACTTTGGATATTCTGGGTAACTAGGTGTAGGAAATTATTCCCTAAATGTGACATTGCTTGGAATACCAGCTGTTGAAGTAAGAGAACTGCATAGTCTCTGTAAATTCATGCTAATAGTAAAATGTTATGGAAAAGAGGGGAAGTTGTTATAACCAGTTCTCTCTGTCTCTCTGTCTGCCTCTCATGATATTAAAAAAAGTTTAGCTGCTCTTCTTGAGTAGAAAAAAATTATTTTTCCATTGTGACAATGTGTGTGCACGTGTGTGTGTATGTGTGTGTGTGTACTGTGCATTTCCATATATATGTAGGAAATTAGTGAGTATGATTCCTCATACCACTGAAACCCATAGACACTAACTTCCATAGCTCTTGGACAGTATATCTTAGAGTTTACATTAGAAAATGGTAGGACAATTCTAATCTATAAACTACTTCCTTGGAATTTGGATTTTTTTTGTAGAGTGTAATAATAAACTCTTTCAGGACAGGGTACCAGTTTCCTAAACCATGAAGCAATGTCATCTGATGACTCCTCATTATCTTGAATGAAAAAATTTGTCTGGCGAAATTAATGTAGTTAGTTCTCAATTTAGCCATAGGTTACTATCCAAAAATTTGTTTGTGTTTCCTGTCTGAGCATGGAGCAAACATATATTCTCAGAGAAACAATTTTCTAATGTTAAGACCAGTAGAGTATGTGCTGTGAAACTGGAGATCTTTAATGACAGAAAGCTAAAGCATTCAAGAGAATAACATTACCTACAGGACTTTCTGTCACAAAGACAATTATGCAGGGATGCCTGGGTGGCTCAGTGGGTTAACGCCTCTGCCTTCGGCTCAGGTCATGATCCCAGAGTCCTGGGATCGAGTCCTGCATTGGGCTCTCTGCTCAGCAGGGAGCCTGATTCCCTTCCTCTCTCTGCCTGCCTTTCTGCCTACTTGTGATCTCTGTCTTTTAAATAAGTAAATAAAATCTTAAAAAAAAAAAAAGACAATTGTGTGGTTATAAGCCCTGAGCAAAGACTTCAGTGCTGAATTCACAGAGCCCCACCAAGGTGAAGTTTTACAAAGACTTTCCTCCTAGAAAGAACAGAAAGTAGTTGACTGTGGGAGCTAAATTTCATTGCTCCTTAAAGGGTCATGTTCATATTCTATTCATGGTCTCTCTGTTTCACCTCACTACTAGTATCATAGAAGATGTGTTTCACTAGGATCCAAGTTTATTTCATTTAAAAATTCTTCTTTACTATTCTTTTCTTACAGTAACAGGGACATTTCTTGATTTGTAAGTTCTTGGTTCTTCAGAGAATGCAACAGAAAACCTACTGAAAACTATCAGTAATGCAACTTTTTAATGGATTGGGTGTGTTCTCTGTGTCCTTTATAGTTTGCACTAGGATCAGAGGAAAGGTTTTCTACACATACCCTCTGTACAGACGTTTCCTCTTTTCCATTGTCCTCCTGGCAAAATCTCTCTGAACATGCTTTAGGTGACATTTGGAGAAGTTGATTCCTTCAAGTTTATAATGAACAGGAGAACAGAGTCTACCTATGACTTCTGGGCATTACAGCTGGCCAAACTAATGTACTTGTAGGACACAACTGATGTGTTTAATTAATACCTATATATATACAATGGCATGAAACATGGTCACCTAAGAAATCCTCATGATTTCAGTGTGAAGAAGGGAAAACCAGGCACATCCTTCAAAAAGCTGAGACTACATAACCTTTTTGAGAATCTACAGCATATTCACAAAAAATTGTCACGTACTAGGCCAGGGATGAAGCTTCCACAGTTTCCAAATATTAATATCCGGTAGACTACATTCTCTTACCAAAGTGTGGGATAATTAAAAATCAATAACAAATAAATACCTTTGAAAATTGTGCAAGTCCATATTATAAGCAGCAGGATTCTCTCCAGGTTACTGATTCTGCTTAAGGAATTTAAGTCTTTTAATAATGGTAGGTAATAAGTGTATCCTTTCATAATATAACCAGTTTATCAGTAATCTAACATAGGTGAGGGAACATTGATAGGTAATCTCATTAACGGAAAAGCTCGGGCACTGTAGTCAGGATGGTTCCATGTTGTTTTTCTGTGCAAGTATTTGGTGGAAACAATGTACGATTTTCTTTTTCTTTTACTCTTGTATATTTTATAATGTTTCTATAATTAGCTGTATTACTCTTAAAAATGAGAAAGATGTCAAGGAAAATAAAGAGTATACTTCTGACAAGAAGCAGCTTCCTAACCTACTCTCAGAGAGTAGCCTCTATCAGGCACAATCTAATTCTAATTTATTCTAATAAAGTTAAGTTTTTTTTTTTTTCTTTTTTGTAACTCAGTAATTCACAGGAATTCAAATCTAATATACATTTTGGTTTGGTAAGGAAATCATACTTAAAAAACACCCTCAGCTTCCTTAGAAAAGAATAAAGTCAGTCCTTTCTCAGCATTTACATGTTGTTAAGGATAGCAACTAGACTTATTTAAACTCAAGAGTTTAAGTAAACCCAGCAGTAACCGTTTATAACCCTGTAGCTGAAAGGGTTCCTGCTCTGCCTA
Source organism: Mustela nigripes (assembly GCF_022355385.1). Taxonomy (NCBI): domain Eukaryota; kingdom Metazoa; phylum Chordata; class Mammalia; order Carnivora; family Mustelidae; genus Mustela; species Mustela nigripes. Next base: position 110,539,046 of record NC_081568.1, on the reverse strand, counting down.
CATCCTCCTGGCCCTCCTGAAGGTCACCTCCAACCATGGTGGACACTTGTTGGACCTGCCAACAGCTTCCTTCCCCAAGTACTTCTATCTCTGCATTAGGGCCTTTTCTGGCTACTTAGAGAAGAGAACTGGCTGGCAGTGACTTTGAATGAACCTCTCATTAGCCACCCTGAAACAAGGAGAGTGGAATTGAGGGATTTATACCCCAGTGCCCTTAGCTCAGCATGATCAGAGGCACCTTCTACATATTTCTCAGAGGGCCTTCAGCAAGGGTGGGCCCCACAGTAGAAACCTTTCATGTTTTCCCCTTCCAGTTTTATTGAGGCTAATTGACATATAAAACTGTATATATCTGAAGTGTACAATGTGGTGATTTTATATATGTATACATTGTGAAATGATTACCACAGTCAAGTTAATTAACACATTCAGAACCTCATATAGTTACATTTTTATTGTTGTTGTGATGAGAATGCTTAAGATCAACTCTTAGCAAATTTCAAGTGTACAAACATTACTGTAGCTACCCTATTGTCCATTTGCTGCCCCATAATTATGCATCTGATCACTGGAAAGTTTGTACCTTTTGACTTCCATCTCCAGTTTCCCCCACACCTCAGGCCCTGGCAACCACCACTCTATTTTTTTTTTTTTTAAATTTCTGTGGAAACCTTCTCATTATTAATATGCTTCTTTTTTTTTTTTTTTCCATTCTTCCCTCTACGATCTCATTTCCTCACTCTCACTACTTAGACATACTACTTGCACTCAAATCCTTATGTCAAGATCTGCTTTCCGACAGGGGAATATAACCTCAATTATATTTGCATGCTAGATTTTAGATAGTTTCTTGAAGCTAAGGGCTTTTTCATGTTTACTCTGGAATCCCTGGTACTTACCATGTCCCCAGCACATATAAAGATAAGTTTTTCCCTAGGTCTCAAGTAGATCTAAATCCATCAGGGAAGACAGTTACATGGTCTTTAGAACAAGGTAGACTAGATTCATTTCTCTAAGAAGTACAGCAAAAGTGCTACGGGAAGTAGTCACTAATAATGCATTTGCAGATAGGCCAAGGCTTCACGGAGGAGGTGGTATTAAATCAGGTGTTGAAGGATGCCTAAGATTTTAACAGGTGGAGAAAAAGGAGGGAAAAGTAAAAGAAAAATAGCCAAGTCACAGATGTGTTTGAGTACATGAAATACTGGAAGAAAATAATAATGTTCTTGGCCCGTATGTTGGGGTCCATAAAATAGAAGTTGAGAAAGCAAAATAAACATAAATTAGTTTATGGCAGCCTGGACATTCAAGGAAGCCCTGAAGAGTGGAGGAAGAATGTTTCAGAACTGCGCACATAGAACTATTTTTTTTTTTCATGTGACTTCTAAAAAAAAAAAATCTCACCCACGCATTGACAGTCACTTCCTTTGCTAACATTATTTTGAGAGTCTGACTCACTAATAGAGCATTTTTCCTGAAACTCAAGACATTTAGAATTTTTTCTTTTCTTTCTTAAAAAGAACAACAAAAAGAGACAGGAGCTCTTTTTCTTGCCTGAAATTGTTTATACCTTGTGCTGTCTACTACATAAACATATGTTTATACCTTGTGCTATTTGATTATAATTCATTTCTTTAAGCCTTCCACTTTGAAGCTATCGTGCAGCTCCACTTTTTCCTGAAGGGGACTATGATGTGAGTAGTTCTGCTTATCGTGTGAATACATTTGTGGACAGGAAGAGGCAGGGAGGCCAATGTAAGGATCGTGGAGTATAATTGGGTGGGACAAGCACTGGTCTGGAATCAGAGGACTTGGGCTCTAGCTGTGGATTTGCCTCACCCCAACTTTTTGGCCTTGGGCAAGTCATTAAAATGTTTACTGTCTTTAAAATGAAGTGTTGGATTAGAAGATCTCTAAGATCTCTTCTATCCCTAAAACTCTTACAATGAAGCAGAGGTCAGAGGACAAAACCAAGTCTCTTATGCATGTCCCACACATACACAAAGTTATTGGAAAGTTGATGATGTTATAACTTTTTGGGAAAAAAAAAAAAGTACAAAGAGTATTGCCACTAGTTCCTTTAAAAGATCTGTTTTCTGATGATTTAATGTGAGTACCATCAATTAAAATAAGCATTAACAGTGCTCATAGAAAATAGTTATTTTCTAAAATGCATCGGATGGCACCGGGCCCTGAGGTATATTCCATTAGCTGCTGTAAGATAACAGAATTTCATTAAGAAATGAATCACAAGCAAAGAACTAGATTCTGGATGTATCCTATTTCCCAGGGAAATGTAGACATTATTAATGGATGGTAGTCTGCTTTGAGATCTAGTATTCTTAAGATATTGCTGAAGCTTGAAACAAGAGGTTAAAAAAAAAATCAGTTGTTCCTATACCCACATATACCAAATGAAATAGTAGTTAGGGAAGTAGTCATCAGCATTTTATTATTACCTTCTTTTACCAGGCACTTTCTAAATCAAGTTTTTTTTTTTTTTTTTTTTTAATTGGAAAATAGTTGAGATTGTTCTGTGAGTGTTTTTCTCCCAGGTGACAATGATGGAAAAAGTTTATGTTTTTCCAGAAAAGCAGAAAAATAACTGTGGAAGCAGTGAGCTCAGGGTCGGAGAGAGTGTGAGAGAGGAAGTCCTTCTGCCCAAGGGTAGCTCTTGTGTGAGAGCACAGAACACAGCAGCATTCTAATCTTCACATTTTTTTATCTAGAAATATGAAGTAGAGTACCAATATTATCAAGGGAATCTGGAGAGAAAAACTGCTATCTCAATAAATACTTTTTTAATCATATTGGATTTTAGAAAGCTTTAGCCTGATTGTTTACTTTTCAGACATCAAACAGCTCAGGGGAATACAAAACAAACTATACTTTGAACCTATGAGTACAATGACAAAATAACGATTTTCTTTCTAAACCATTTGAAAATAGGTCCAGGGTGTCCTAAAGAAAATTCTAGATCCACAGACATTAAAGTTCAAAAAAAGCGATTTGGTGAGAAGTGGTGAGGAGACCAGGCAGAAAACAAGAAGGAAGAAAGAGAACTGTATCACAGCCTGCTCCCTGTGTCAGGTAGCTGATTCATGCTTGATATGTGTTGATTTATGTAATCCTCACAGACAAGTCTGTGAGGTAGCTATTATCTTTATTTGATAGTTACTAGAACTGGGATTCATGAAAGTTAATCAACTTGCCCAAGATACTGTAGCTGACAAATGTCAGAGATCCCATCTGATTTTAAGAGTTGTGCTCTTTGGAACACCATGCTATTTTTTTTCTTAAAAGATTTTATTTATTTGACACAGAGAGAGATTGAGATCACAAATAGGCAGAAAGGCAGACGGGGGAAGGCGGGTGGTGGTGGTGGGGGGAAGCAGGCCCCCTGCTGAGCAGAGAGCCCTGTGCGGGGCTCCATCCGAGGACCCTGGGATCATGACCTGAGCTGAAGTCAGAGGCTTAACCCACTGAGTCACCCAGGTGCCCTACACCATGCTATTTTTGGCATCAGATTATACACCTTTGCTGGAGTACAGGTGTACACAAAAATATTTATTTTCCAAGAGTCAAATCATCATTATATGATTTTAACCCAGGTATGGTAAAGGTCCCAGTACCTAAGTCAAATACTGTTCACCTACAGAATACATGAGTATCACAGGGCACACTTGGCAGGCTGGAGGCTCCTCAGTCCAGTCTGCTGGAGGGTTTGATGCACTTGAGGAGAGACTGAGTACTGCCCTAGGGGCTGGAACTGCCCACCAGGAACCCGCGTTCCATGCCTACTGACAAGACTGGACTACGGTAAAGCCGATAAAGCCTTGGGAGTTAAATGTAAAGGGCACCCCAAAAGCAGTAATTAAGATAAATAATATTTTAATGTGATTTTGTAAGAAATAAAATTAGCAAATTATAGCCATAGGCCAGTCACCCAGTTTTGTAATGAACACAAAGTCTCTGAGTTCCAAATGGCTCCAAACAGTGGCCTTTCTTTATCTCCCAGGAGTCTGAGGAAGAATAAAGTTCTGACTCTGACTGAAATCAGAATTAAAAATTACCAGCTGGGGCCAGGCACTCTGTTTTGGGGGCAAGGGGAGAATACTTTCTCTGGTCTTACCCAGCAGGAGTCTCCTATGTTCTTAGGGGAGGAGTTACACTTAGGGTAACCAAACATCCTGGTTTACTCAAACTGACTAGGCTTCAGCAGTGAAAAGACTGCATTCCTGAAAACCCCTCAGTCTTGGGTGAACCATGAAGGTTGGTCATTCGAGTAGAGGGGATGGAGTTGTACCATTGAAAAATGAAAATGCATGGATACTGTGCTTTGGGATGACTCTTAGAGTTTAATGTAAGAGGAAGAAGAGTATTGTAGCCTAAATTTGACCCTTAAAATTAGAGCCATGATAAACTGGGTGGGCTCACAAGATGATGTAGTTTGTGTGTCTCAGGCTACACCAGCCTACACCACATATAGGGAATCACAGTTTTAGTGGTTTCTCTCGTAGATATCCCCACATGCTACATGATGTCCTCCCTCCCCCAACCCTCCCTGCTCACTTCAGAACTGGTTCTACTTATTTCTAAAGTCCCTAGGAGGTATTGCATCTGTGATATTGGGCAAGTGCTCCTGGGCTCTATTTTTGGGCATGGACATCAGTGATCGTTGTGATTGAGGGTCTGGGATTTCTGAAGCAGCCAGGGTCAACACTGCTTGTAGGGATGGCCTCCAGCTTTATTGTCATGCTCACTGACCTAAGATTTGCTTCCTAACTCTCTCATCATTTCCCTGTATTTCCTGAGCCATTCCCTGAACACTCCCAAGTTAGAGCTGAATAGAAGTCTAAGGACTTCCTAATCGAGGTGAAGTTACTGAGAAGCTGGGGAAGTATTATTTCAAGGGCCTTTGAGAAGCTCTGGACTAATTCTGTGTTATCTTTCTTTCTTTCTTTCTTTTTTTTTTTTTTAAAGATTTATTTATTTATTTGACAGAGATCACAAGTAGGCAGAGAGGCAGGCAGAGAGAGAGGGGAGGAAGCAGGCTCCCTGCTGAGCAGAGAGCCCCATGCGGGACTCGATCCCAGGACCCTGAGATCATGACCTGAGCCGAAGGCAGCGGCTTAACCCACTGAGCCACCCAGGCACCCCTGTGTTATCTTTCTTAAAGAAGACAACCGGGTCCATGCTATGGACTGAATTGTTTTCCCCCCAAATTCATATGTTGAAGCCTTAGCCCCCAGTGTGACTGTATTTGGAGATAGGGTCTCAAGGAGGCAATTAAACAAATCCGTAAGGGTGGGGTCCTAGTTCAATAGAATTGGTGGCCTTATAAGAAGAGCAAGAGAGAGAACTAACTCTTTCTCTCTCTCTCCCCCTACCCTTGTTCTTCTCTCCCTCTCCTTCAGTGTGCAAACATCAAGGCAAGGCCACAGGAGGATATGGTTAGAAGACATGGGGTGAATGGGTGGCTCAGTGGGTTAAAGCCACTGCCTTCGGTTGGGGTCATGATCTCAGGGTCCTGGGATCGAGCCCTGCATCGCATCGGGCTTTCTGCTCAGCGGGGAGCCTGTTTCCTCCTCTCTGCCTGCCTCTCTGCCTACTTGTGATCTCTCTTTGTCAAATAAATAAATAAAATCTTAAAAAAAAAAAAAAAAAGATAGCCATCTCTAGGTCAGAAAGCGAACTCTCCCCAGCACTCAACCATACTGGCATCTTAAACTTCCAGCCTCCAAAATGGTAAAAACAATTCATTTCTGTTAGTGAAGCTATCCAGTCGATGGTACCTTGTTATGGCAGTCTGAGCACTCTAAGAAAATCCATTTGTCCATAAACCTGCATTGGACCATTAGGAATACAAATTGGAATCTTCTTCTCTGTGTCCCTCAACCTCAAATTACAACAATAAATTATGACTCCATGAGGTGATATCAACCTAAAGACAAAGATATTTTTCGGTGTGGAAAATTGATAGCAACTTAGCTATGAGGAAACTATTGTTTTGAGCATTGGAAGTGAGCACTGAAGGAGAATGAAAACCACAAGATGAGCTGGGAAGGAAAAAGAGGCCCTTTTGTTTGAACTACGGGAAACACATCTTGAACAGGGAGGAAGCAACTTTGCGCAGTGGCAGTATCGTAGCCAATGAGGTTTATCTGAGGCGCGATTATTGCTAATTGAACAGGGAGGAAGCATGGTAAAGTGGTGAAAAGCATAGCTCTGGACTCAATACCTAGACCCACGACTTGTATGGATATGTAAATGAACATGTTGCTTAATCTTTCTCTGCCTCAGTTCTTCATCTATAAGATGGAGAAAACAGGAGTACCACCTAGATCACAGAGTTGTTTAAAAAAAGAATTAAATGAAGTGTGCAAGGCAGTTAGAACAATGACCGTGGCATAGCATTGCTCAATAAACATTATCCATTTCACTTATGATAAGTTTCCTCTGTTGCCCAAATGAATGGGATTCTCATCTGTCCAGGCGTACAAACCCTCAACTAGCCCTTGTATCTTGCAACCATATGCAATCCATTACTATGTCTTGCCAATTTTACCTTCTAAATGTTCCATTAATTGACTTCCTTCCACCTCCACTATAGAGGGAAGGTTTTCTCTGGGAAATAAAGTATTTTTTCTAGGCTCCCAGGGAGGAAAGTGGCCAAAAGTTTTTACCACAGACTTAGATTTGCACCATTTACGGCAGTGGCCTCTTAATTCATCTGCTTTTGTCCTTCCCTCCCAACAATGGGTCCTCCACACCTTAGGCACAGTGGAGTTTTCAAAAGGCAAATCTGACCCTAATTACTCTTTTCTCTCCACACCACTTCTCCAGCTTAAAATTCTTCGATGGTTTCTCTGCATTCAAGATGACAGTCAAGCCCGACCTTTACCAACCTCCCTCTTCCCCTTCAACTATTCTCTGCACCCCAACGATTTAGATTTTCTTTCATTCCCAGATGTGATAGGTTCCCTCTGACAATGGGGTCATTGAAAATAGTCTACCGTCTGTCCTTAACGTTCCTCCTCACCTTTTGTGCCTCCTCCCCTTACCTGGTTAACTCCAGGCGATATATCATAACTCAACCCAAGCATTCCTTCCTAAGGAACACCCATCTTAACTACAGTCGCCCCCTTTCCCAAGTCTAGGTAAGACTTCCTTGTTATTTACTCAATGCCTTTCCCAGATTTTAAGGTACACAAAAGACCGTGTCTACTTTTGTTCGCCATCATACCCCCAGTGCCTGGCAGAGTGCTTGGTTCTTATGTGATACTCAATAAATACTTGTTGAGTGAAATGAAGGAATGACCAGTGGGGTGGGATTCCATCTATTCTGCTGTTCGACGTTATCTCTACTCTTACTCTGACACAAAGCTTTGTTCTTTTAGGCCACTATGGCCTGGGAACACGGATTATAAGTGTTCTCATTTTTCCTGTCATATTAAATTATCATCTTCATTGAAATATTCAAACCTACAGTTATCTAACAAACTTTATTTGAATACCTGAATTCAAGGAAATATATCCAAACCGCTTTTTAGGGTATAAAGCGCAATTATACTCTCTCTACAATGAGTCTTGGGCCCAGAGACCTTAATTAAAACTCACAGAATTCTCGGAGCCACCAACATCCTTACCGAAGCACCAACACCAACCTTTGAAGAGTTCAGAAAATAATGTTTGCAACTAGATGTAGTATTGATTGGTATGTTACCCTCCCCCCCACGCCGCCACTACCGTAGATCTGAGAAAAAGAAAAGGTGCTATTTACTGAGCAGCACTTAGGAAAACATGTATTGAGGAGAAAATATATGATTTTACCTTATATTATGGTACAGACGAAGTTTTTTTTTTCACATGTAGATGTATGATTTAAAGAAATTATTTGAATCAGATTGTCTTAGCTGGTATTGGTAAAACTAAGTTTTAAAACTCTGGGGCACTTTTGGTGTGCCATATTGTCTCTTCCTCAGGGTGGCCAAGACCTTGTCTGCTGCCCACCTGGCCAGGAGGTAGTCAACACCCTATAAGAGGGTTCTTTAGGTACTATACAAGCTCTAAATTACTTCCTTCCTACCTCCCTCTCTCCCTTTCCTCTCCTTTCTAGAGGAATTGCTTGAGTTGTTTAAGGTGAGTTTTCTCTCTCTGTTGTCCAACATTTAGCTGTTTATTTTTTCATATATGATTTTTTAAATGTTATCCAGAGTTACATGACATTAGCAGATACTCAGACATTAAGTGGATTTCATTCTTCATGCTTTTAAAAAGTTCCACTAGTTTTCTGATTTGTTATTGCTGAAATCATTTTCTACCTCCTCTCACCCTCAAACCCGGAATAAAAGTTGCATGTGTGGGCGCTTCAATCTTCTACACATGAACCCTTCCATTTATTGATTTATTTAATTCTACTCCTGGAGTAAGATAGGAATGTATTACAATTCAGGTATATAATGATTTCATTGTCCCCTTCTCACATAATTTACTGAGGATTGGCACATCTTAAAGTAAATTGCAAAGACCAGAATTGGACTGAAGTGCAGCTATTACACGTCTATGTACAGACAACTTCCCAATAACAGTCTAAAATAGTTTTCCCACAGTGTTTTGTGAACTCACTCGCAATTTTTCTCATTGTGCTGGGATGTAATTGAGCTGAGTGAGGAGGCTTACACTCAAAAGACTGCCTCTTAAAGCAGCTTAAAATTACTTTTAAGATACAGAAAATGGCCTCAATCTTCATATATACATATATGACATTGATTTTCCAAACTCTGTAATTTTTATTCCACATTGTATCAGTCTCACGTATCCTCTGGGATCCATCTGACATTGAATCGTTTGGTTTTCTCAAACATCAAAAATTTCATGTAAAGTCTTAAAAGTGACTTGAAATATTATCTCTTATCTTACTGCTTATCTTTATATTAATACCTGTTATGGTTAATATACTGATTTGGAATTGAGTTTGTTTATGACCGTGCCAATAGCTCTATCTATATGTACAAACAGATAAAGCTAAATTCAGTTTGTTTTAAACAGTCTAATTTGCTAAACTGCAAAAATGGAATGAATTAGTCTCATGTTTATGGGTGTGTAGGCAGTGAGAGTTGGGGGGAAATAATAATCTTAGTGGTCATTATGGATTGCATGACAAATAAAGTGAAATTTTACTAATTTACAAGTTATTAACTGAGAGTCTATGGGGCCCCAGTTTTTATAGTAGGCTCTGGGATCACAGAGATGAAAATTCTTTGTCTCACTCTGAGAACTCAGTTACTCAAGAAGGTATCCATGCAAATGCAAAGAACCCACAATGCTGGCTGTTTGAATAAAATGTATGGGGGGCACCTGGGTGGCTCAGTAGGCTAAAGCCTCTGCCTTTGGCTCAGGTCATTATCCCAGGGTCCTGGGATCGAGCCCCGCATCGGGCTCTCTGCTCGGCAGGGAGTCTGCTTCTCCCTCTCTCTCTGCCTGCCTCTGTGCCGACTTGTGCTCTCTGTCAAATGAATAAAATGTATGTACAAAATAATTGGGAAACAGAAAAAGGATTACCTAATCCTACCCAATTTGGGGCTTTTAAGTTTTCCTTCATTTTCACTTCTGTAAAAAATACTTCAGTAATATATTTTGCAAATGCAAAACAAAACCACCCCCCCAAAACCCCCAAACTGTCTTCTACACTTTAGCTGATATCCTTAGAATAAATTCCTCAAAATGGAATTACTAAGGTTAAAGGCATGAAAAATTTTACTGGTCCTTGATCAATATTGCAAATTGCTTTCTTGACAGAATGCTTCATGTAGACATCACCAGCAATCTATGAGAGTGCCCATCTCACTCTGCTACTGTCAGGGTACAGACTGTTCTCTTTAAAATTAATCTCTCCATTCCCATCAGTGGAGACAGCCAATGAGGCACTTCTTGTATTTCTTTCCAGGGTCATACTACCTGTATTTATAATAGTTTTGTGATATATGGAAATGTACTTAATTTCATCAAGACAAATTCATTATACAGTCAAGTATGTTAATACTTGTTAATAATATCTCATGATTTTCTTTCGATGATTTTCAAGATACCCCACTTTTTACTTTCCTCTCTTCTTTGTTACTGGTTGATGGGTTAATATGATCATTTTGATCAAAGAACTGTAACAACTATAACAATCTTGAAAACTGGCAGAAGAAAACTTTCCAGAGTTTGTGTTTGTCCGTTTCATTTACTCTTCTCAAGGGAGCCTGAGGGATGGCCCATACACAGGGTAAGCCTTGAGTTTTCCAAACAATAAGAGTGATCTCCTCTGAGGAAAAGGCATCAGAAAAAAAAAAATGTCGTTCTGCTGCGCAGAAGTGTGGGAAGTGATGATGGTTCTATCAACTGCCATCAGAGAATATAGCATTTCCAGTAAAGTGAGTGTACGTACATAGGCCAGTAAGAGCAGGAGTGCATAAATATAAATGAAGGAAATTGGTGGTAGAGGAGAAGTAAGAACATAGAAAAATACAATATGTTTCAGGGTTCTTTCTTTGAACTGTATGAATTAATGGCCCCTACTTAGCGAAGAATGCATGCTCTCTAAAAAGCCCTCTTTGTCCTAGATTCCACAGTGACATGATCTTCTATTATACACAGAAGTGCATCCATCGAAACCTGCCGAACTAAAGGAGGGTTGTTTTCTCTTTGTTCATTCTCCTTAAAACAACCTTTTAAGTTGTTTTGACGTTCAGCTACTTACTAGTAGAAACCTAAACAAAATAATTTAACGCCAGATCTATAGGATGTCAGAATTTAGATAAAATGAATAAAAAATTTATTACCCAAATGTGCTGTAAAACAGCAGAATGATGTATTACAGAAGGTGTTAGAAAATAATTACATACTGTTGAAAAAAATCCTGCCCTAAAGATCAGATAGTCTGAATTTCAAAAAAAAATCTTGGTGGAATGAGTTTATGTTTTATTAAAATTTCTCAGAAAAAAAAAAAACTTAAATCCTTCCTAGTGCAAACCTGGCAAAATACTAAATAGCTTTATCTGATAAATATAAATTTAATTCAGTGAAGCAAAGTCTGAGCTGAGGAAGAAAATTTGATGGAGGAAAGCATAATTTCTCTTCTGTCGTAGAGGGTGATATTGTAAGATTTCCCTTCCTGCCTGGGATAAACAGTAACATAATACCACACCTCATCATAATTAGTGAGGAAGGAAAAGCAGTGAACATCCTTGCACCTCCATTTTTTAAAAATAATTTTAAAAAAATTTTTTATAAACATATAATGTATTATTAGCCCCAGGGGTACAGGTCTGTGAATCGCCAGGTTTACACACTTCACAGCACTCACCACAGCACATACCCTCCCCAATGTCCGTAACCCTACCACCCCTTCTCCCAACGCCCCCCCCCC
>NC_081568.1:110219985-110227620 GCF_022355385.1 Mustela nigripes | reverse complement strand
TAAAAAAAAAAACTTGGACCATTTTGATCATTCAGTGTTTCACTTTCACTTGAAGCTTTTCTGGCATTTTCTGAGGCTTATGGTTTGGATGCAAAGAAAATAGAACCTAAAGAAGATTCCTAGGAACAAAGTGTAGGTGGGCACTGCAACAGTCAGTAAACTCTAGAACTACCAGGATCTCCTTGGTCTTAGAATCACCAGGAGATTCACGAGATTCACTTAGAAATGTCGGGAGAGAACTCCCCAGACTTGCACACTTCGTTATGGCTTTATTGTTTGAAAAACCCTGCCAGAGTACAGTTACCTTTTTTTTCACGTGGTTATTATTATACTCAAATTCTACTTTATCACGTTTTTGTACATGCCTGCACTCCAGAATTAAACTCAAAAGGTAGCTCCAAACACATTCTCTAGTTTTTGATGCATGATGGACAGAACAACTAACTATTCAAGCTTGGAAATCACAGGACTTTATGACAAATCTTATTGGTGAATATATATTGAAATTATTCTGGAAGACCAGACTCCCGGTAGAGGGGTAGCATAAAATGAACAATGTTTTACAAATGTGTTGAAATCGCAAAGAGATGGATTTTGTAGATTAGGACACATACATAAAATGCTGTTCGTTGTCTAGTATAGTCAGGGAATTCTCAGCATATAGTTAGCCCAATTCCTTAATTCTCTCTCCTTTCCCAAATAATGTAAATCTCTGAAATAATGGACAGAAATTGAAGTGAGAGAAAATGACCTCATTACTCAACCAGAATGAATACCTTTAAGAACTAAGAAAATGGGGGAAAAAAAAAATAAAGGCCACCAGGTTGTGAAACGTACCAAGTTTTCTAAGCATGATAACATAAGAAGTGCTAAACTTTCACAAATTTCTCTCTGCTCTTTCCCATTATTTAAGAAACTCCAAATTTCAGAACCACTAATGAAAATGAATTTAAAATTTAAATTTAGGAAGGTGGAAGTGACCTCTAGCCGAAAGCTTTCTTTTTAGAGATGATGAGACAGATTCTCAGAGAGGTTCATTAACTTGCCAAGGCCATACAGACCATCAACAGTGGGGCCAAGAGGAGTTCCAGGCTTCTAAATCATTGTTCTTCTTGATAGTTGGTGCTACTTCCCTGCCTTGAATGAATTAGCAGAAGGAGCGCCTCCACCCCTCCTTGAACATGTTCTGGGGTCATGCATTTAATTCTGGTCTCTCAATTAATCATCTCAGAAAGGCCTCTCCTCCTTCTCACTGCTTGAAATTCAAAAAAAGAGCAATCCAGGGAAAAGAAACTTTTACTTGGCTTCTTTGGGCTTTCTCACTTTCGACTTCCCTCCAACTTCCTGATAATATTTGGGCAGGGTGCACGGTATTTTGATACTGAAGATAAGATCATTTTCCCCATCCTGCTGAAATAAAACCATGCTATGTGTTCCTTGTCTTTCTCCTTTCGTGATTCTTCCCTTTCCTTCCTCCTTTTGCTTTCTCTTTCTTAACGGTTCTCTCCTTGGTTCAAGGCAAGGTGGATGCCTTTGCTTCCAGTCCATTGTCCTGAAAATGAAATCTATGGCAAGGCCTTAAGAGTTCTTTTTCAAACACAGACCTAGTTGTAGACACCAAGCATACTGAGAAATAACCCCCACCCAAAGTTTTCTATTTCTCATTAACGTTTAAAACCTTTGCTGACTAAGGGTGCTCATTACATTGGGTTGTAAATGACGTTTGGAGAGAATGATTCCAGCCCACTCAGCACACACAGAGAATACAAACGAGCCTTTGCAATTTCTTCTTCAAGATGATACACGCTATAATATTGAGCTAAGTTCCTGCTAGGAAAGTCTCAAGTCCCAGAAGTCTCAAACCACTGGAAAACAAACAGGAAATAAAATATATATAATTTGTTTCGTGTTAACGCTCTCACCTCCCACCAACTTATTAAATATAGGTAAAAGCTTTCTTCCCTAAGACAAAGTGCCACATGAGGAACTCTGACTTATGTTCCGTCTTCCAAATAGCTTTTCTTTCTTTTCTGACTTGTTATTAATAACTTGGACAATGCTGGAAGCTATAGCTCTAAGTGATGAATGCCCGCTGTTGAGTCAACAGGACAGATGTCACCCATAGCCACTTCTTTTCCCAGGAAAACGGAATTCACTTTATGGTGCCATTTATAATAAATATTATTATGGTTTTATCTTTTTGTCTGAACCTTGTATGGTGTTTGGGTGACTGCAAAGGTGACAGTCTCGATCATTACAGATGGAGCTATCCCTCCTTTAAGTCCTCTGAGCGGCGAATCTATCCTATCAGAAGGTCCTTAAATCCACCACCAGAAACTCCACTGAAGCCCTTCATCAGAGTAAGGAATTGTCTTTTGAAAACCTACTTCTGTCAAGAGACATGCTTTTCATTGAGGGAGAAAAAGGAAGTAGAAACATCACATGCAGTCTTTACGCTCCGCTTGATACACAGGTACGAACAGCATAGATATTACCCTAAGTGTATTCACTCAACAGCATTAGGGACAAAATCAGGCTGCATTATTAGGAAAAATAAATGACTCCAGAGCGCACACTCTAATTTTGAATACCTGGAAGTAACAGGCCTTCACACACAAGACATGCTTTGGTTGAGAAAATTACTCATTTCAGAGAAAAATCAGTCCCACGTAAAATCTTAAACATATCTTTATAGGCTACTGGTCCGCAAAAGAACTAACAAGCTATGGGGTGACAAACACAGTGATGCCCAGCTGCACCTCTCCTAGCATGAATTCTGGAAGCCAAGTTGGCTCAGTAGAGTCTCTGCTTGCTGCTTCGGATGGCCTCATCACTTCTGGAGCCACTGCCGAGTTCTTCCAGGTTTTCCTTAGTCAACAGGAAGGGAGGAGTTGGTGGTGTCCGAGAGTGGGGGAGCTATGCCTCGCTTGCACTTTTCCCCTGTTGCTAAGATTACTGTCATTTCTTTGCTGCCATGGGCACTTTTGGCCATAACTGCCCTGACTCCTTTGCCTTCCATAGGACTCAACACTGGGCTGCTGCACAATGTCCTTGGGACCTTGGGACTTTACACGCTTTTGAGGATGCCTCTTCCAAGCGCCTGCTCTGAGCTTTCTGCTCCATGCTTCAATATCAAGGGCTCCCACTTTCCCCCTAAACTCTATTCTCCTAAGGTGAGGTAGCACCTGGGAAAATGCATCCAACCAAAAAAGTATGCTGTGTTCCCCCCCAACCAGACAGTTGTAGTCTTTATACTGCTTCCTCCTTTTTTTTTTTTCTTTTCCCTTCCCTGGGTTGGAGATAGAAGCTGAGGTGGATTAATTCCTCATCTCTCCTCATGAGGAAACAAGTTTATGCCATACCCTCTTGAGTTATCTCCTCTCCTTTGGAGTTAAGTTGCTAGATATTCTCAAAATTCTGAAGTTAAAACTTGCAGATTCAATGTTTCGCTTTTTGTTGAGATTTGAAAATTTATTGGATTGTTGTCCATGATTTTAAATAAATCAACTCCTAAACAAATTATTAGTGGGAAGTAGGCAGCATAGCACACTGAAATCAGATTGCCTGCTTTAAAATCCTTGTCTTACCATCTACTATTAGCTATGTGATTCGAAAAGCACTTTGTATGGTTGTGGTGATTAAATGAGATAATATACGGAAAGTACAAAAATAAATTGAACCAATATCCTCTTAGAGGACATTATGGGAGCAAAAACCTCATTTATAATAGTTAAAAAGATTAAATTCCTAGGAATAAACTTAACAAGAAATGTACATAACATATATGAGTAAAACTTTAAAATTCTCCTGAAAGACACAAAAGTAGATTTGAACAAGTGGAAAGATACCTCATTCTTAGATATGATGACTCAATGTCCTAAAGCAGACAGTTGTCCCTAATTTATAAACTAGGTAAAATCCCAATAAAATTGCCAACAACCTTTATTATAGAGTTTGATAAGTTTATGCTAAAAGTCATAATGAAAACAAACATGCAAAAATAACCAGGAAAAAACTAAAAATAAACTATGGGAGAGCAACTAGTCTTATCAGACATTCAAGTATACTCTAAAGCTTCTGTAATTGAAAATTAATATACTATAAATGTGTCTTTTTGAATCACAGGGACAAAAATGGACTTTTTAGTAATCAGTATTTTGACCACTGGGTAGCCCTTTGGAAAAAACACAAAATTAGAACTATACCTCACACCTTTCACAAGACTCAATTCCAAACAAATTAGAGAGTTAAATGTAAAAACTGAAAAAGGTATTAGTAGAAAACTTGGATGAATTTTTTAATGTTGGGGCAAAAAAGACTTTATGACTAAAACTCAAACAATAAAAGAGTGATAAATCTGACTACATAAAAATAAAAACTTGTTCCATGATAAAAACATCATACAGTCAAGGGAGAACTGATAACCAGGGGGGAAACCACTTATAACACATACCAGAAATCAAAGGTTAATATCCCTTTGTACGATATATTACTTCAACAATTCTACACTTGAGTCAATGCTCTCCATAAGTTAACACATGCATTCACCTTTTGACCTAACAATCTCACTTCTAAGAATTTATCCAAGGTACGTTTTAAACAATATGAAAATATATATGCATAATGTTATTCATTGCACCATTGCTTGTAATGGCAAAATATTATAAGCAATATAAATGTCCAGACATGTAAGAGTGACTGAATACATTATGGTATCTTCAAAGAATGGAGTATGACCCAGTTGTAAAAAGGAATGAGAAATAGCTCTGTGAACTTACAAGGAGTATTTTCTACCATATTCTGTTTAGCAAAAAACACAAGTTGCTACAGAAGCATCTATAGTAATGCAGGCTTTTTAGTAAAAAAGAAAAAAGAAGTAAAAGGGCCTATATGAAGTATACAAGTACCTATTTATTTGTGCAGCATGAAATACAAGAATAAACTAGGAACAAATGAGATAGGTTTCCTAGAGGCTCTGGGTAGGAATGTGGTTAAAGAAGGGAGTGGAAACAAGAGAGGATGGCCACTTCTCTAAGAATTCCTTGTCCATAGTTAAGAATTTTAGAACTGTACTAACACTTCACACACTCAAAAATAAAATAAAATTAACCATGTGTTGGTGGAACCTATGATCAACTAACTATAGGGGTGCCTGGGTAACACAGTTGGTTAAGCAACTGACTCTTGGTCACACCTCAGGTCGTGATCTTAATGTCCTGAGACTGAGCCCTGTGAAGGGCTCTGTGCTCAGGGCATGGTCTGCTTGAGATTCTCTCTCTTCCTCTCCTTCTGCCACTCACCCGCCATGTTTGCTCTCTCTCTCTCAAAAAATGAATCAACATATCTTTAATTTAAAAAAATCAACTACAAACAGTAACAAAGGAACTTACTACAAATGAGTAAGGTCACCACATGGAAGGGGGTGAGGAAGAACTAATCTAAGTAACTTTGGAAAACCATATTTTGGCCGTGTAAGGCAAGGCTAAGGAAAAGAAGGACTTTTATACAAACGCTGTACTCTACTTACTGAACTGTTCTTCACAGAAGGTGGGTTAGCGAATCTGAAACTACTTCGTACGTATTCTAGAATTGAGAAAATATGTGAATATATTCCTAGATAATGAGAGCCCAATTTTTCACCTTTTTTTTTGTATGTGTGTAAGATTTTATTTACTCATTCAACAGAGAGAGACACAGCAAGAGAGGGAACACAAGTGGGGGTTTGAGGGGTGGGAGAGGGAGAAGCAGGCTTCCTGTTGAGCGGGGAGCCCAATGTGGGGCTTGATCCCAGACTCTAGGACCATGATCTGAGCCGAAGGCAGACCCTTAACAATTGAGCCACTCAGGCACCCTCCAATTTTCACCTCTTAAAGAAAGAAGTTATATGTAGAGAAGTAGGGAAGGCTAGGATGGAGGCTTTGGTCATGGAAGAGAGTCAGAACTCATGGTTTTTCAAGTTTATGCAGATAGAGAAACATAAAAATAAAGATAAGCGTACGTGGGAATACGTGTATTTTCTAGCTCTCGTCCCTGAAAAGGCCTAGAAGCAATGACACTGCAGTAGCAGTAAGTACACCTTGCTCCCACATCTTGTTCTCTAAGACAGCAAATCAGGACCACTTAGAGAAATGGCTGGGGTGACACCTGGGGCAGGGAAAGTACAAGATGGTCCTGGAATCTCTCGTGGTTTCAGAAAGGAAAGAAGCATTTAAAAATGAACATGAGTAAGGTGAAAAGACACAGAAGGTGAGCTGAAGGAGTACCCAAGACTAAATCAGAGACAGTGTGAGCAAAAAAATTATCATAAGAATGGATTATAAACTCATATGATGAAAAATGTCCATGAGTTCACACTGAAATCAATGAGCAAATGAATGAATGAATGGGGAAGGGAAAGTCCTTACAGTCGAATTCCAATTTAAATACGAGGAAGAGGGGGGCGCCTGGGTGGCTCAGTTGGTAAGCATCTGCCTTCGGCTCAGGTCATGGTCCCAGGGTCCTGGGATCGAGCCCCACATGGGGGCAGGGCGGAAGCCTGCCTCTCTCTCTCCCACTCACCCTGCTTGTGTTCCCTCTCTCACTGTGTCTCTGTCAAATAAATAAATACAATCTTTAATTAAAAAAAAAAAAAGAAAAGAAATAAGGAAGAGGGACACCTTGGTGGCTCAGTTGGTTAAGCGTCTGCCTTCATTATGAAACGCCCCTCAATTTTAGTTTTCTAATACTTCTTCGTTATATCCAAGTTGTCCATATGGCAAGAATTCTCCAGTAGCCATGTGCTCTTCTTATGAATCCGGAGGCACACAATTTTGATATGTCTCGTTAACAGTAAACTTTGATGGCTTGATTAAGATAGTGTCTACAAGGTCTCTCCTCTGTGGTATTTTCCTAAAGGTGATGTTTTATTTCCATCATTTCTTCTTCATTTTTGTTTTTTATTTATTTTTGTAAAGATTTTATTTCTTTGTCAGAGAGAGAGAGAGAATGAGCACACAAGCAGGGGCAGTGGCAGGCAGAGGGAGAAGATGTGGGACTTGATCCCATAACCCTGAGATGAAATCAAGCATTGGTTGCTCAACCAACTGAGCCACCCAGGCACCCTGAAACGGAAACATTTAAAACAGAGTCTCAAAAGTGTTGGAAAGTGAAAAAGTGCTCAAAGATCAGTGGGTATTATTTATTTCGAGTCTGGCAGTCTTTCTAATTTATAAGAGCCAAAATTCCAAGATTAAAGTGACCTTCCTTTAATTAAGCTCTTTTCAAAGGGAGTGCTGTTGATGAAGTTCTAGAACCTAGGTGAGGTTTGGTGGGCTGAGGTCCGGAGCCGATGACCAAGAAAGAATTCTTGAGACATCTTTGGTGCAAAATGGTGGTTTATTAGAGCACGGGGACAGGACCCGTGGGCAGGAAGAGCTGCTGCCCCGGGTTGTGAGGGGTGGTTGGTTATATATGCAGGAGTTGGGTAGGTGAGGACAAAGGGGTATTCAGAAGGGCTATTGGGGCAAAGAATACTATCAGGATATTGAAGGCTTAGTTACTATCAAGTAAAGACAATTGAGAGTCTCCTGGTGGAATGTTACATTCCTGCCATCAAGCATCCTTGTTAATGAGATTTAGGTTTAGAAGAAATTTAAC